>NW_017535518.1:2105079-2202096 GCF_001853355.1 Bactrocera latifrons | reverse complement strand
ATATTAAATATTGTTAATAATATTTTTTAAACCTCATTAATTAATTCACTATTAACACACATTAATTTGTGTCACACTACCTTTTGTTCGCATGTGATTTTTGCACGCTAACACTGAAACTGTTTCGACATCGTTAAACCGTACAAATACTTTCATATGTTCACACTCATGTATGAATTTGCTACAAGCAGTGTAACTGTGTAAAGATTCTGGCAGTTCATGAGCACACAAAAACCATGAAATTTTCATCGCTCAGATAAATACCGGAAACTATTTAATAGCTTGAATTATGTTCTGAGATACGTTTTTATAGTTTTCAGAGCCAATTATTAATTATATTGCCTCTTAAAGTCCGCTGTCTATTTTTATAGCATTTTTAGTAGTTTCTTTTCTTCTTGATTTTTACAGCAAGTGCTGATTTTTGAAGCCACTTTTTTTAAGTCACTTTGTAATTTTTGTAACAGGTGACTTTTTATATCTACCATTTTCGCCTGAATATGGTTTTTTCGTTGCTTTTATAGCAACTTTTACTTATGAATTGAAATTATGAAATCAGGTCTAAATTTTCATAGCGGTTTTTTATAGCATATTATTATATTGATAGCAACTTTTTCTCCGGATTTAGATTTCGTTATAATTTTGGCATCAAGAATTTTCCTACGGAAACCGCTTTTGTTGCTGCGATTGTTTTTATAGCAACTGTTTAGTTATAATTTCAAGTTTGTGTTAAACTTGTATAGCAATATATTTGTTTGGAATACATATTTCTGAGTTTTTACAGCAAATATTTAGTTTTATAGCAAGTTTTTTCACTGTTTACAGATTTATCGGAGCCAGTGACTATTTTTATAGCAATATTTTATGTATGAAATTAAAATTTCTCAAAATTTTTATAGCAATGCTTTACATATTTATTAGACAAGTATTTATTTTTATAACAAGTCTTTTTCGAATTTAGATTTTTCGTTTTTCACAATTTGCATGGCAAGCATTTATTTTACAGCAATTTTTTATTAATATACTCAAAAATTTTATAGCAATGCCTTTACTTTTTTCTTAGATTTTATAAAAAGTTTTCGACAGGCTTAAGATTTTTTGTAGCTCTTGTAGCTAAATGACTTTTTATAGCGACCTTTTCTTCCTTTGTTATTTTTGTAGCGTATGATACCAACTACTTACTTATTTTATTAATGGTTTTTTTTTTTGTTTTTCAGTTTTTATAGCAAGTCCATATTTTTATAGCAACTTTTTTGTTTCCTCCCTTCCCTTACGTTCGTTTATAGATTTTGTAGGTAAATTACTTTTTATAGCAGCCTTTTCTTCCGAACACAGTATTTTTATAGCATGCGATTGTTTTACGTAAACTTTCTATTCATGATTTTATAACAGCTCTGTATTTTTAAAACAACGTGTTCGAATTGTTACACCTTTTTCTTAGTTTTTATAGCAACTAACAATTTTTATTATTGTTTTCTATAGTATTTGTAGTATGACTTTTTATAGCAATATTTTCTTCCGAATGTAGTTTTCTTGATATTTTTATAGCGTATGATTGTTTTTATAGCAACTATTTACTTATTTTAGTAACGGTTTATTTGTTTTTTAATTTATATAGCAAATTCCTATTTTATAGCAACTTTTTCCTTTCCTCCCTGACGTTCCTTTATAGATTTTGTAGCTAAATGACTGTTTATTACTTTTCTTCCAAATACAAAATTATTATTTTTTTATAGCATGCGATTATTTTATATCACATGTTTTCTTCCGATTTAACTTCTTCTAGCGCATATTTTTGAACCAAGATTTTCAAATATCATGTTTGCGAAAAATATATGGCATACGATTATTTTTATAGCAAATTTTTGCTAATTATTTAGGTTCTTGCAGCGCATATTTTTGTACCAAGATTTTACTTCAAATATCAGGTTTTCGCAAAAATTATGGTAGACGATCATTTTTATAGCAATGTTTTCCTAATAATTTTTTACCAATATACTCATTATTCTTCCTTAATGTTATTCTGACACAATTAACTAACAACCTAGAGTATAATTATTTTATAATCTACTCTATTATACTATAATTCTACAAGTATATACTATAATTTATAGTAAATGCATGTTTTGAAGAAATAATGTTAAAACTCAAATAATTTGCAACTACTAGGTTCTTCAATTTTTTTATATTTTCCTGACAATATTTTTTATCAATGTGTTCCGCTTTCCATTATTTATATGAGCACTTTTTCTTAACTGACTAAGCTGGTTGGGAAAGTTTTAGTCAATATATGTAATATTGCTGTTTTATGGCACAACTTAATTTTAATTATAATTTATTAACCAATATATGCCATCTAATAATTATATATATATATTCCTTACAAACCCAATTAAGTCTAATTAAACAAAATTACTAAAAATATTTTGGAAAATAAATTGCAGAATTATTACAGAAAATATTTTGATCTCTCAAAAGAAAATCCACTCCAGAAATTGTTACTGCTACTTATCTCCATATCGAACTCAATTTCTTCGCTCTTTCGATTTTTGCCTTTACTCTTCTCTCTTATTTATTTTAATATTCTAATTTTTTAATACTTTATGTATGAGTCTACGATTTAAGTAAAATAATCGACCACCCTACTTTGTATGTTCGAAGTCACCTACACTACCATACTACCTCAAAATGGGTAGAGATGACCCGTCACAGTTGATTGCTCAGCGATTATATTGATTAACTCAACTGATTTTTAACTCAGCAACGTTATTAGCCTCTACACTGCAAAAGCAAATGCGTATAGATAAGCTTTGCTTTTCACCGGCCTACCTTGTTGGATTCGAGCTTTTTAGTACAAATTTCATAGCTTTAGTTAATATATATATTTTTCTAACTTTTTACTTCTATTAGTAATATACATACATATATGTTAGGTCAGGTTATAAAATACATATTACAATACATATACTGTGTAAGAGTGTTGAAAGTATTTATGCTTAGGCATTCGACTTAAACAAAAACTAGTAAATAATAGATAATAAATAGATGTTGGTAGACATCCCTGACAACTCCCTGAAATCAAATACAAGTACTTAACTTGTACTTAACTTAATCTCAAATAATATCAAGCCTTTATACTAAGATGAGCAAAAATTACGAGATCATGGGGGGATTTATAAAGTCATATAAAGTTCACGAAAGTAAGGAAAGCTCTCTGAGCGCCATCACTTAGGAATGACCAGAAATTATTATTTTACATATGTCTAAAGCAGCTCAGTACTTCCGGTCTTAGACCAAATATCCTCTGCGTAGACAAAAACCACACGTTTGAAGGCCAACTAAAGGAGAAGGTAAACATACCTCCCCATGGTTGTGTGCTGGGTTTGGAACCCACCACGAAAAAAACGCTCCCACTGAAAAGGAATGCCTTGCTGTTGTAAACTCGGCTGTAACCGCTTAAACGCTATCTACGCCAAAAATGAAGAAAAGAAACTCAGTATTCACGGTGAGGTTTCCCTTAGGAGTTTTGAGTTATATATTTGGTGGGATTAGCGTAGAAGCATCGACTATAAACAGCTCCCCACAGCCAAAATATTGACTTAGATTTGTGTTATCAACAATTGGACCGTATGAAGAAAGCAATCACCCAGGAGCGGCCAACTTTGTTCAACTGCTTTTTTTTTCAAACACAATAACGCCAGACAACACACATAGAAGTTTACTTTCCACAAGGGAACTTGGTTTGGAGGTTCTTAGGCATTCAATTTATAGTCCGAAACTACCTAGTTTTTGACAATAGGATCCTTAGTTTATATAAGAATGACATTGTGATGGCTGCTATTAAAGCATTAGTAGACTTACTGCTCCAAAGTCCAGCTTCTTTTAAAGAGTTGAGCATTCATCCCAATAGCAAAGTGGCAATACTATAGTTGAGCGCACAAAACACAAGTTAATCAAGGAGTGTCTAATCTATATCTCTAGATATAGCAACATGTTATTTATTTACGAGTACCAGACTAGTTTGAGTTATTGATCATAGCGGAATCGCAGAAAAATTCATAGGCGAGGAGCTAACAAGAGGGATTCCCGTTGTTATATCGAATTCTAGAATTTGAACCTATATATCTCGCAGGTTGTTAGCAGGCGGTGGTTTGCGACCCACTTCTTCTCGTCGAAAATCTCGGAACTTCTCATTCTCAGTAAAGTTCAGCTTTCTGTAATCGTAGGAGTTCTTAGTGGACATTGTCCAATAGTCATTATGCTGTAAGGCTAAACGTCCAGTTGGATACAAAATGAGGTGAAATATTCAGGCACTTTCTCCTCCAATGTCCAGCTTTTGCAAGACTGAAATTTTTACATCTCGGCAAAAATAACTACGGCGACATAGCCAAAATTGTCATTAACCGTCAGACAAAATTAGTATTTGGCACAAAAGGCTTCGTCGACTTATGAAGAACTTTATGATTAATTATATAAAAATTTCGTATCGCGTTGTTTGTCCGCCACGGACTTCTAAACAAATGAACCGATTTTAGCAAAACTAAACACACTGTGTCCAGTTCGACCCAACTTAGAAGATAGGATATTCAAAACAATCCATCAATAAAAAATACAGTGAAATATCTATTAAATGGATGCTCTATTATGCAGACATCTTTATTAACTCGACAGAAAGGCTGGTAACCAGACATTGAGAAAGCAGCCTCGAATTTGTTATTTTTTCAATGAAATTTATTTTTAAGACCTTATTCCAAATTAAACCTCAATTACAATCCTTTGGATCCTTATACCTACAAAAACGTTTTCCCCTTTATTCGTTAATAAAAATTTTGCTTTATTGAATAGTTTATTCTATGAATAATTGTAAAAATGTATATCACAGCACCGTGTTTTATGTAAGCTCCAAGTACTATAACAAACCAACCTGCAATAAGCTGTTCAAATGAGTTCCCACTTAGGACTGACCTTTCATCCTAACCTAATCTATCAAAAATCCTCAATTTAAAACAAAATTAATGGATTTAATTTAATTAGACTTTAATAGTCAAACTACCCAATACACAATTGCCCATTATAGTTAAATTATGCTGATATTGTAACTACATGAGCGAATTCTTAATAAGTTTCTAAAGCGCCTTATTCAACGACACATTTGTCTTCATTTCTTCGCTTTACACATTTCAAAATCACTTTCACTCTTGTACAATTCACTCAGCGTTAACAGGACACTCACGCAATTCAGTGACCGGCTTGAAGTCGGGCAAAGGCGGCAACTCAGCACTCAGTTCAATTTGCGCCGCACACCAGCCATTCAGGCAAACCAACAAAATTAGCAACAACGAAGCACGCAACATTTTCAAAAAAACTGCTCAAAACTACTTTCGAAATGAAATAAATTTCACTTTCTTCACGCAAAACGTCACGCCAAAGGATGCCCGTTCAGTGCCTACTATTTGCCTGCCAATCGCTACTTCGTACTGCTTGACTGACGCAAGCAATTTTTCGTTTGCGTGTTAAATTCTATGGAAATCCGCGATCACCTCGAGACACGCGCAACAACACTGCAAATCGCTTCGAAAGCATCTAAAATTCTAAACGGCAGGCACAGTGGTTTTTATTGCGAAAATAACAATACGCTGTCTGCCACTACATACTAAGCGCGCACACCCACTTCACTTCAGCGCCGGCTTGCCGCCGAACTCGTCGTAAATAAAGTAAAAAAAAAATCGAAAAACAAAAATGTTTAAATAAAAAATCAAATTAAAATGCTCATACTCAGTTAGAATAATGAATAACTATATTAATATTGGCTGGTCAGAGCAATAATTGGCATTGTTGATTGCATTTATCAAGCAAGAGAAATATATATACATATGTATGGGTGCCTGTATGAATATGTGTAGCTCAGCTTTACCTACTGACTTATTGATTTGATGTTTGACTGGTTTTTGCAACAATACCTCAAATATATATGTATATAGTATATTATATATATAATATAATATATATTTTTTGGTTTAGTTTTTTCACTCAGCTAACTTTGTAACTTCGAAAACATTTGCCGGCTTGTTTGTTTATGCAAAACAGGTACGCAGTGAGAGTGATTTTTTGAATTTATCAAAATTTTTATTTTTGTATGTACGTAGTTATACTTATATTTAGATACGTACAGGTAATTTGGGTAGCCAATATTATATAATACCCCATAAACCTTGAAATATTCCCCGAATTTAATTTTTGGTTAAAGGAAGCTGAAAATCTCTCCTTTCCAAAACTATATGGTATGATACATATGATTGGTAGCACTGGAGGTATACGATTGCAACGACATCTATTAGAAATATACGAAAAGACTTTTTCGACTACCTAACATTTTCACGCTTCTTGGAAAACTTTAGTTTTTAAGTTCTCCTAAATTGAAAATCCATAATTTTCGAACAATATTTGGTACAAAAATAATCAATAAAAGTAGATAGAAAAGGAGCTGGCTGCTAAATTTACTGGTAAAAACAGTCTGTTTCTAATCGAATTTTGGCTCTCAAACATCTTATAAAATATGTAAAGATCATATTATAGGGTGCAGTAATTATTTTTACATTAAAACTGGTTAAAATTGATTTTATCAAATGTAGTTGGAATGATTGGTTTCCCTTTTGAAAGTAATTTCATGGCACCACTCTCATAAAAACCTTGTTTTTGATGTTGTTGGAACGGCAGAATTTTGCCCAGTTGTAAGTTTTGACCAAATAAAGAATCCGAGATAGTACCGGTTACTCGACCGGACCACCCGACTGTCGTGAGCCGGACGGGTGCTGATAGATACAAACTGGCAAAAAACTGGGACCATCGATATGCACAAGCTTCTTTGAAGGAGAACTTTTCACCAACAAAATTAGTCCGCATTATTGACAGTATAGAGCTAAGCCAGGCCAGCCACCGTTTACACAGGCTCACTATCAGTCCATCAAGACAGTATTTTGCTAACGTTATCATAGTACATTTTTGAAAATATTATTACCCCAACGGAATTGGCAACACTGTCGAAATTACCCATGATTTTGTTTTTACAGTATGAGAACCATAAACGCTCTCCATATTTTAGTAGCTTACATTGTCTTCTTAATCACTGGGTAATTGTAAAACGTCTATTAACGATCTGTGAAGTTCTTCTATCTTTCTAACACTAGGTACAAAAAACTAAAGTCATTTATATAAAATGTAATGGATTTTTTGTTACCAGATCTAATATAATGGAGTTGGAGCAAAGATTCTGATTTCAGTGACAGAAGAGTAACTACAAGGAGACAAGGAAAGACATTTAATGCCCTTATACATATTTTATTATACATAAGTGGAAAAGCTTTGTCTACAGAATATGCTTTAAGCTACACCAGTTTTGGAAATTGAGACTAAACTAAAGCGTCTTCACATAGCTCATCAGAGAAGTTGAACAAATTTGCGATCTGTGGTAAATGAGTCTATAAAAAACTAAACTGCAAATAAAGTTCATAACGTATCTTTCTTAAAGTTTATTTTTAAAGAACACCGAAGTTTCCAAAAAAGAATTCAATGATTTTTTTCTTTACTGGCAAAAGAAATTGTCAAAGTTATGGGTTTTCTGAATCTGAACTTGCCTAACCCCATAGATAAGCCAAATTATTAGAGGAAAGTTTGACTATAGACTGCATAAAAGTAAGGAAAATTCAAGTAGATCCATCCAACTGCCATTTTGAGCCACTTATAATATTTCCACATATGTATTATCATAGTAATGAGGAGCAGGAATCTGATATAGAGTGAATCTAGAAAGACAAACAATTATTTATATTATATAATCCCTGCTCCTCATTTATTTAAGGAATTTTTCTATATTTTAATTCAAGTGCGTGTACGTTCTTTTCTTCAAATTCTGGCGACTCTCTCTTTCATTATAGCTCTCAATGCACTTGACTACTTCAAATGCCTATTGGGTTATGGCGGCAAATTTTATTTTAACATAAAGCATGCATAACTGACGGAAGCTCCACACTTACACACACACACACCATTAAGTATATGCAAATATTTAGTCGCAGCTGTTATTTGCTCATATGTCCAAAGATCTTTACGAACCCTGTAAGAAAATCGGGTCTAGCACTGTTTTAGTTTTACTGCAATAATTTAATCCCGGAAACAGAATTAACAAGTAAGGAAAGTCTAAATAAAGAGTTTCAATATGTATACTCTCAAGTCAAAGTCTCAATAACTTCATTTTTGTAAAAGAACCATATGTATGTACCATTGAATGTATTTAAAGTGGGCGTGGTTTTTATTAAATTATATCCCGTTTCTCAGTTATGCTAAAAAGTTCTTATCAGCAAGTTTGGTTTAGTTTCAAAGATTTGAAAAATATGTACAACAAATCACCTAGGGCACGTTCCACGCCCTCTTTGGCAGACTACTTCTTTAAAGTATAGAATATAATTGCTCTCTGCGAGTTCTGGGCGAAAACTTCAGATGAATACTTTGTATTTTTCAATTCAGGATTTGGAATTTAAATTAATTTTCCATTTTTTTTTTTGTATATAGAAATTTTTTAATGCATTAATTGCAAGCTTGCTTAATTTAATGTATACGCTTTTTTCACATAACTGTAGTCCTGGATGACTCTACGGTCCCCGAAGGTGAACCAATTTTTTTTTTTAAATTTTCGAAATATTTTTAGAATATTTTCTTATAATTTTTGAAATATTTTTAGAATATTTTTTTATATTTTTTTAAATATTTTTAGAATATTTTCTATAATGTTTGAAATATTTTTTTTTAATTTTTGAAATATTTTTGTTAATTTTTGAATTTTTGAATCATTTTTTACCATTTTTAAAATATTTAAATAAATATATAACCTTATACTATAACCAGTTCACGTTTTCCTATTGGGTACACATACCCTCAAACTGCTTATATTAATTTATGTCTGTATTTGCATGCTTACAACGTTCTTCCATTTTTATTGTTTGTGCATCTCAGTTGACTTACGTTAAACAATGATTACTAATAAATTAATTAGATAGTTTCATTATGTTGTATTGCTTTTGTTTTGCCTTTGCATCGGACAATCGATTTAGCAACAGTTTTGTTTGTGCTATTGTACTTTTTTTTGTGTCATTTCGTCACAGTTTGGCGTTCACTGACTAATTTAATTGCAGGCTAATTATGATTGCTGCATTCAATTGACATGATTTATTCTTTATAAAACCATTTTTTTCTAAATTTTCGCAATAGTTCTAACGATAGTCATTGTTTCAAGTATTTTTGGTAAGCTACTAATTGGCTTATTACATAATGGCGGTTTCGAAAATTTTCGCAATTTTTGATTACACTGTTGTTGAGGATCATAGTGGAATTGAAGTGCTAGATTATACACGAATATATATATATATAATATGTATATACGGTTCTATTTTGGAAGTATAGAGTTTCCTAGTGGGCTAGCTGTGAAATAAGCTCTCAATATGGGTTAGACACCACTCAAGAAATCTGAAAGAAAACTATGGAACTGATGTGCCAAGAGATCTTCGAATTTAAGTTAAAAAATTTTCCGGCACATACAGCAATTTTTGTCATTTTAGTAAATTATGTTGCTTTAACCACTACACCCCTTGCCTACAACACAAACAATCCTACAAAACAAAACTAGCTAATATCACAGTCGCAAAATAACCATGAACAAGTCCAATCGTCATATGCCGCTTTATTGCCTTTCTTTCGTTAGAAATGCAGTTGACATCAAATTCAAAATGAAAAATCAAATATTAACAAAACGCTTGCGAGACACCTCCTTTATATTGTAATTTATGCAAAAATATTCACCTCCCGCAGATGCACTAACAAGCCATAAAAGTCAATTAACAACCAAGAGCATCAAATGTTTACGGTCTTAAATCAGAAGTTAGATTACAATTACTTACATTTGCGATAGCATCGAAAGTCGAAAGTACAGTGGACAATTAAAAAATATTATATTTATACAAAAAACCCAGTGCTTCTTAGCAAATAACACGAGTGGCTGCGAACACGAAGAAAACAAAAAACAAATGCTTACAACAGTGAGTGATGCAAGTGCTTGAGCAAACGATTACATTGGAAAGATAATAATACAAATTATTAAGGAAAACCAGTAAATGTTATAAGGGATGCTATAAATCAGTGTAAATATGCCTAAGTTAATATTCAAAAATCTATTATACTCTAATATCATATATATGTGAACTCGTTTAAACACAAGTCAAAGTCAATGGAAAAATGTAGTGCTTCAACGTTAAGTCATAGCTCGTCATATAACATTATTTAATTGTACGTATTACAACATTTTTATATTATATGGTAGGCCAATGAGCCACTCATAGACCAGGTTTGGCCATTTTTGATACCAGATAGAGTACCTACTATGTCCATGAGGAATAGTCGTCCTTGGGTGCCTGCGCTTAACGCAAATTTTAACATTCTCTGTGGCCTCATTATCGATAAATCCTTCGGACCTCCCAGATGCTTACAGCGTAATCTTGCCTAAGTCGGACAAGTGTACAGGAGATCTCCATTGTTTCCCAGGTTCCTGCAGTCTTCTGATTTATCAGCCTCTTTCTGCGGACGTGTGTCGCCACCAGACAGTGACCAGTTAGTATTCCAATCATGTTCTTGCAGTCTCTTCTATTGAATGCCAATAGGGATTTTTTCTACTTAGTTTTTCTACTTAGTAGTAGTAGTCTAGTGCAATATAGAAAGGAGGACTTATAAATTTCCTAATGGAGCGAAAATGAAGGAACTTAAAAAGTCTTCTGTCAGTTTCTGTGGACAAAATACACCCTTTGAGTTTCAAACCTAGCGTTAGCTAGGTCTATAAAGTTTAATATCCATATCGAAATTACTGTATCTTTGGCGGCTTTTTGATTAGAATTAAAAGTATTTTTTGGCTAATGATACTAAGAAAAAAATAACAACGAGTTTGCTTGAAAACCTAATGTCCCAGTGACGTTGAAAATGACGGAGACGAGTTTTGGCAACTTACTTTAACACGATTACAAGTATTTGAGTGACTGCAATCATTCAGTGAGATTGTGAAGTGATCGAAAATGTCTTTCATCCGAGTCGTCCCTGTTAATGACGTGAACAACGGAAATTTTCGTGTTGTCAAAAGATAACATAGAGTCTCAACATCTCTTATGGATCGTGACAACACATTTAAATAATGTTTTGGGTATGAAGCCCTGAAACTTTTGCAAAAATTACATCAAAGGTGTCTCATCCGAGTCGTCCATCCATCTCTGTTAATGAAATCAACATCGATAATTGTCATGTTGACCTCAGAGAAATAATAGAGGATCTCAGTATCTCTTCTGAATCCTGTCAACACATTTAGGAACACCCGAATATTTTGCAAAAATTACATTCAATAAAGCTTCTTAAAAGGATGCTTGACAGCACTTATAAATATGAGGTCGAAACTATACAGCAATCTAGGGACTGACAGTCCAAAATTTAACCGCAACAGAAAAACCAAAATTCGTCAAGATACTGAAAGTAACCCCACCTGAGGCTTATAACATACGGATGAAAAATTGGATTAAGACTTGACAAACTTATATTGACTTAATAGTAGTCTATTTTTAGGCGATAATGAAGGTGTTTATTATAATACCTAAAACTACAGTTTTTTGCTGGGTCAATTTTAGTATTCAGTTTAAAGAAATGAGAGCGAATAAATATTCTTTGTCAGGTAGTTAACTGGGTTTATTTCTGTTTAATCACAAAGTAACTTTCAGGGGTCCATAGAGACAACTGCTGTTTCTCCAATTTCTTCTCTTCTTAACATAAACTATAATCAGGTATGAATGAAGAGCATCTAATATGATTTGAGGATTCTCTACTCACTTGCCATAATTGCAACTTATATATCATCATCTACAATGCACAATAAATTAACATAATTTTTCATGAGTTTACCACTCAAAGTGAAACAAAATTTGAGTTTTGGTTATAAAATTGTTATATACTGGTTATTATCTGACAGCGATTTTCGAATTTTTATTGATAAAAAACTAAATTAACTAATAATAAAATTAAACAAAAACGTGGAGTAAGTTTGTCAATATGTCAAATTTTAACGATTTCTAATTATATATCTAAGGTCAAAATTTTTTTACATATTGTATAAAAATAAAAGTACTATCTCAAAAACTAGTTTTTGTAACATACTTATTATTTCAATTTCTACCGATGTTAATTATCTTGGCTAATGATTTTGTTTTCAAACAGGTTTTCTTGCTTACGTTTTCATGAAGCTGTTGAAATTTAATTTTTCCACACATCGCAATTGACAGCCTACAATTATGACTCAGCAAGTTTACTTTGGTAATATTTGTTATTTTCACTTAGCAAACATTAATGAAATAATATTTACACCAATTGCAACGTGAGTGCAACTTTTAAATAAACAGAGTATGTCGGGTAAAACCACTGAAATGAATATAACATCTGTTTATTTTTACATTAATAAAAAGCTTTCAATAACTTACAGGTATGCTGACAGGTATGCTGCCAGTGCCTAGATCCCACTATGGTATATGCAGATATAATATCGCATTGCCTCTAATATAAAATACACTTTTAACTAATAATCCTCAGACACTATTGTAGTAAAACTGATTAAATTTTTGGCCACAATATTTTATATATTGCAGGGAATCTTCAATCTTCGTATATCTCTAGTGCTACCAATTACATTGTACATGAAATGTTGGAAATAAATTGGGGAAAGTTAAAAACTTCCTGCTCCGGCTGTTCAAAAATAAGTGAAGAAGTTCTCTATATTTAGAAATTAATAATTTAGAAATTTTTATTTATTTTATATAAAAAGGGAAGAATGCCATGCAAGGCACTAATGAAATTTTTGAATTTTTCGGAGACGATTCTGTGATCAGTTTGTGTAGCACAACAATGGTTGTCGCTTGCTTCCGTTCTGAAAATTTCGATGTGAAAGATGCACCTCGCTCTGTTCAACCAACGATTCAAAAAGATAGAAAGGGCCATCACATTAGCTGCCATGACAATGCTAATGAACTTAACATTCATCGTTTTTAAGCCATTTAGAAAAGGCTGACTACAAAAAGAAGCTCGATGTTTGGGTGTCACATGAATTGTCTGTGAGAATATTAATGGACCCTCTCTTTGCTAAACCGAAATTAAATCAAACCATTTCTGAAGCGAATGATAACAGGAGACGCAAAGTAGATCAAATACGACAATAATGTGCGAAAAAGATCATGGTCTAAGCTTGGTGAAGCTCAACAAATGATTGCAAAGCCAAGATTGTCGCCTCGTAAGCTTATCCCTGATCTTACACCATCTTACTACAATTTATTTTGGTCAATGCAGAACTCCCGTAATGGAGTTAAGTTAGCTTCAAGCAAACCCTGTAATTACTTGTCGCAGTTTTTCGTCGAGAAATCAGAAAAGTTTTACACTGATAGAATAGTGTCTCTAGAAGCAAATTGCAAAAAGTGGTCGACAAAAATGATACCTATTTGTTCATTAGAGCTTTTTATAAATACAAAACGAAAAATAGGATGAAATTTGATTAGAAATACTAAAATACGTTTTTGACTACTCAATATATTGGTTGTCATTAAAAGGAGATAGAGGCATAATGGTACAGCAGTTACACATAAATATTTTCGAGTGTGAAACGTGAACGTAAATTCAATATTAAAAACTTGTATGATCTCAATGACAAATGCATACAGTTTTTTCAGGAACACTTACAGAAATTGTGCAACAAGTCTTTCCATGAACATTTTTATTCTTTTGGATGTTGACATAATCCTTTAATGTGATCAAAAATTTCTCTTGATTCATTATAAATATAATGACCCTCAGAGACTGATTAGGATGTAAGTGGCCTGAGTTGAACTGCTCTGCTATTAACGCTTACAGTAAGCCGATACATTTACTTGTAAATCATTCAGCATATATATCATTAAAAACTTTATCGCAAGAACATGAAATGGGTAACTGGCGCTATTATTCTTAATATAAATAATTCTCAAGATATTCGGTTAGTAGACGGATTTGGTGTTTATATGCCATTGACTTTTTCGACGCATTTCTCATAAAAAATCCTGAAGGTTTTGGAATAGCAAACTCTAAGCATGTTAGGAACTCAGAAAGTACCAAACTTAGCTAAATTTGTAACAGAAGTACAAACTTTAATAATAAAAGGCAATAAACATTAAATCAAAATGTGATATAGGGGTAAGACAAATACGTTCTAAATATTCTGTATGGAAAAAAATTACGTTGTTCTGCTATCTATCTAGACCATGCAAGATTGCCCTCGGAACCCTAAACTTTAGGCAAGTTTGAAATAATATAAGTATGCTTCTCATGAAAGTTCTTTAGATAAACGACTAACCGCTTGTCGAGCATTTAATTTCTTTAACAAACTGAAGTTCCGAACATCTCAAAGCCACTGAAGAGTAGTTCACCCAAACATTAATAAAAAGAGTATATATTAAAAAAAAAATATTTAAGGTTCACTCCTATGTATACGCAAATAATTGTATGTATACAGCTGCAAAAATTACCTTTTCTACCATTTTACCATTTTTCAAGGTGAAACGTGACTCGCTTATTAATAGTATAGATTGCAAAGTTTAAGAAAAAGTCACGCGAATGTTGCCAGAAGTGCATGACCGTAAAATTCACGAAACGCTGAATATGAACACAGCGTATATGCTCCTATGTACCGCACATACATATACTATAAAATTATGTATATAATCGCAGAGGAAATTTTATACTATTGAATTTTGATGCCCGACTGCACTATCCGTAGGGCAGAGAATAATTTTTATTTTATTCGATTTACTTACAATTAGTATATCAATATTGCAATTACGGGAGCATATTCAGATCATCTTTAAATTATTATCTTTAAACAATTTGTGCACAATCTAATTTTAATATCCAAACTTTATGTGCCCTCATAAGAAGCTAGTAAAATATGTAAATGAAAGCTTACAAACAAAAAGTGTGGCAATATGTATACAGAATACGTAAATGATTTTGCATGCTTAATTGCTAATTAAATTTGAAGTAATTTCCGAAGCAAACAACGTACATATATGCGGGCATTAAGTGCGCCAGACAATTGTAATTGACAGCTGTCTAAGAACACTTGTAGTTACAAATGAAAAAATAAATATATATATATGAACATGAAATTGTTGGAATTGGAAAAGCGTGTACAAGTAGAAACAGTTACTTCGCCTGAACCGAAGCTATACTACACTTCACAGGTACATTGCTTATGTCATAAAAAGATAATCTTTTCATCTTGATTTTGATCGTTAAATTTGTATGGCAGCCATATGCTATATGGTTCGATCTGAAAATTTCTATGGAAATGGTAGCGTTACTTTGCACAATAGTTTATGCCAAATTTTGTGAAAATATCATGTCAAATAAAAAAGTTTGTCATACAAGTACCTGATTTTTATAAGTCGGTTGTATGGCAGCTATATGCTATAGTGGTTCGATCTGAACAATTTCTGTGGAAACTGTAGTGTTACTTTGAACAATAGTTTCCGCCAAATTTTGTGAAAATATCTTGTCACATAAAAAAGTTTTTCATACAAGTACTTGTTATTGACCAGCCGGTTTGTATGGCAGCTCTAATATATAGGCGGCCGATCTGAACAGTTTCTTCGGAAATTATAGGTTTGCCTTTAATTATACTTTATGCAAGATTTCATTAAAATATTTAGTCAAATAAAAGAGGTTTCCATACTAGAACCGGTTTTTAAACGATCAGTATGTATGACAGCTATATGTTATATTGATCCGATATTGGTGATTCTAGCAAATAAACAGCTTCTTGGGAAGCCAAGAACGAACGCAAAATTTCAGATCAATATTTCACAAACTGACGTTCTAATTCACGTATGTAAAGAATGACAGCGGTCTAAATCGAATCGGCTTATCACACACACATTACACACATATATATATATTATATATGCACACATATTTTTAATCATATTATTTACTGCTAAGCATGCATTTTGAATGAGTACCAGTTCTTACTACCTACTCGTGACAGTGTTTCGTGTTTATACACACGTGACTATGATCATCTCTCGAATCTCAACAAAAACGCTTATCATTTGAATTTCTTTTTTATTAAAAATAAAAAAATGCGATTGCATTAAAATATCAAAGTCGTTATATTAGCAACCACTTAATACTCTCCAGATTTTTTTCATTTTGCACACATACCCAACCACACACATCTACCAGTGAAATTTTTTACAAAAGACTTAAACGCCAAACTTGCTCTGCTTCTATATAATTTACACAACAACCGAACGATACAACTTAAAAAACCGCTGTCTTTCTAAAAATATTAATCAACAACAAAAATATCATATGGCACAACAGACATAACATCATTGAGTTGTTGCAGCAGCAATGGTCCCCAGTATTGACGTGTTGCAAAAAAAAAAAGATTATATTTAATACATTCCTAATTTAATAAATAATTTCACTCACTCAATGTTGGATCGGGAAACACACCAGTAGCCGACAGCTTAAAGTCGCCAACTTTCGGTTCAGCGTCGAATCTGCGCATGCGCACAAAACGATGACCATCCGCTTCGTAGAAAGTACCCTCATGTGTTTGGTCAATATTCACATCCACTACAAATAACAACAACAACAAAATATTGCATTAAATTCACATTCCTCAAATATAGCAACTCACCCAGCGACACATTGAAGACACCCTTGGGCCGCAATTGTATATTGTTTAGTATTAATTCTGCCTTGTAATTGCCCACGATATTTATCACTGGCACATATGAGAGCGATTTCATAGAAACTTTATCACCGTTTATTTTTAAGTCGAGCGATTTGATTTCCGTTTTCGAGAACCCATATGTGAGCCCATCACGCATAATTATGCGTCCGCGTATGGTGCCACTGGTATACTGAAATGTCGTGCGATTTAGCTTGTAAGGATCGATTATCGGTATATTCAAATCGCGATCGCCGTTTTTCAGCCGTTGCAAGGACTTTTGTACGAGATTTTTCACGCAGTCATTGAATTCGGGGCTGCTTTGTTTGCAAACGGGTAGATCGCCAACTGGAAAATAAATAAATAATAGGGAAAAGAAATTAGTAAAATGTGAAAGCAATTAAAATATTCAATTTCCTCAATGAAATCAGCATTATTCACTTATTTCTTTTTATAATCATTTTAAGGTGGTGATCTGCAAACGAGGAGAAGATAAAATGTCTCTTGACATCATACAAACATTTGTCACACCAGAACTTGCACTTTGACAGTCATAAATTTGAAGTCGTAGACAATTTCGTCTTGGAACGTTGGCTCTTTAGAAACCAACACAGAATCACTATCGATAAAAGATGCTACTTCGAACTGAGTAGGCAATTGAAAAGTAGAGTCTCTCCCGACGAACAAATAGCTATATGGTGTGTTCGAATAGACAATGACATCGTCAGAAGTAGAAGTAGAAGAATAAGATTTGCGATCTATGTATAGAATGCTAATTTCATAAGGTTTTGGATTTTATATAAATCCCTTCGCTTTTATTATAAAACTTATTGTTTTTTTGTGATCACGATTTAAAGCTGAATGGACAATAAAACATAAAGCCCTGTTGAATAATACTGAAAAATTGGGAATAAATGGCTTTCTTATGAGTACAATTATAGGTATAAAATCTGCCTTTCTTAACTACGTTTTGATTCCATTTTATAGTCGTTCGAATCTTGTGGTTTTTTGTTCAAAAGTCGAGCTAGTGGCTATAAAAAAACATACCTAAAACTAAGAAACAAATATTTCAAAAAAAAAATTATTAACATTTTAAGTTTCTGAACCCAGACAGTACATTAATGACAAGCGGTAATAAAACTTTCTGAACAAATTTTCATTTGATGATTTTGACATTAACATTACTGTCAGTGCAATATCTGGGAAATATAGCAGGTGAGGTATCACTTCCCATTTAAGCTTTTTCAGTTAGATTATAACGGGTTTGGCAACGTGAGGCCGAATGTTGTCATGTAGCAGAATTACTATTTTGTACCTGTCCTTGCATTGCAGTCATAAGCACATATAGTCACTTTGAAATGGCTTAGCTGGCGACTACCAATGCTTTAACAAGCTCTTGTTTCATTTGACATGGATCTTCGTCGACGAACATTTCCAACCATTCCATTCCACCGTCGTTGCGGGTTTTCGGCCTTCCTCACCCGGGTGGCCGTTAATAGCGAAACTAATTTTTTACTTGGAGCAGCACCTCCGTAAACTTTTTGGTATTCCAATATGCTTTAGCCGCCGATTTCTTGAACTAGCATGAGAAAATCAACATTTGCCAATCAAAAGGAACACACTAACTGGTATACGGAAATTTCGTGCGAGTGAATGTAATGTGGAAGCGAAGTTTCTTTTTCAGATGCCTAATTTAAGTGTTTATATACCAGTGGCGGATTCAGAGATTGAATGAGGGACATCATCGCAGCCATGTGCAAATTTCAATTTAGAATTGATATTTTTTGTCTATGTGATATTCTATCTCTAACTCATTAGCTCAGTGTGATTCTTCAGAAAGAATCAATCGATCTGGCAAAGGCATCAGATATGATAGAAACGCTACTTGTAATGTTCCGAAACCAGTACCGAAAAATAAAACACTAAAATGCCTGCGTGAAAATACTGCAGGGTCTGAATTTACATGCCTCTGTTGGATAAATAGGCGAAGATTTGAAAATCCGCTTTTCTAGAAGAGCATTAACTTTGCTGCTTCCAGAAAAAGTATGTGCTTTAAAAACCAAAGAAATGGAAAATCTTATTAATAAATAAATTCAAAGGCCTTTGGAATACTGACAACGTCGATGCACGTTGGAAGCGTAAAGTTGAACTTGATCATTGTCAGTGTTACGGACTACCGTACACTCCCTGTGACGAATGCGAGCTTTGAACGTTGTTTTTCGGAAGAACATGCTAGCAAATCGAGAAGACTGCGCACTTGTAGCGCAGGAAGGATATATCGATAGTGAGGCTACAGAGTCTGTTAAAATTCGTGTCAAGCGCAGTCATCCCAAACGATGATTGCTCTTACTTAGCAACTGAACTCCATCTGGTCTCGCAAAAGACTAAACTGGTCTGTGCATATCTTCACAGAAAACATTTCGAGCTTATTCACTTTCATTATTTCACATTTTATCTTACAACTATAATATAATACAATGTTATGAGTCATAAATTTAGTCTAAACTTATCAGCGCTACTTTAGTAAATATATATGTGAAAAAGCTAACAACATCTAGCGTATTATTTCAGCGCAAATTAAGCACTATAATATTCAAGCAAACACACACTTATATGTACATTTATAATTACAACAATGAACTAGTATTCGCGTTATTAACTTGCGCAGAACGAAAAGGCCTACGCAATTTGCTCTGCAACAATATCATAAATTCATCTGTGTACGAAGTGATCTTAGAATGGATAATTGTGAATTAGTTAGTAGGCACGTAATCAGCACATATCAAAGGTCACACAATTGTGCGCATGAAATGCTGTCTTCGAAGCGGCTGACCTTCATTTAAATGGCTGCTGCGATTATGACGCGCTACAAGTGATAGTGCTGTTGTTGTTGCGCGGTTTAGTGGGTACAATGTAAGTAAGTAACTAATAGCAACACACGCACGCGGTTGGCTGAGTAGAAATAAGTCGTGCTAATGGTTACAGCTGAGCACATATGTAATAAATACATATGTACATATACACATACTTGCGCTACAGCGCGCATGAAATTAAGAACTTGTCCGTTAAAAGCTGAAATCAATTATCGCATTTGATTTTGAATTGTGTGGAGGTCGAATTATTATTTTGCAATATGTAAATAAATTGATTCTGATTGTTTTTACACTAACAAAGCCGTCAATACTACGCTTTTTTTTCTAATATATACTTTTGTCGTATTTTTCTTTAATTTTTTTTTTTTAATTATAGTTTTATTTTAGGCAAAATTATTTCAATATTTCATGCTCAGCAATAATCAAAATCAGTAAATATAGCATAAAGCATCTGATGTATCGAAACAGGTCATGTAAGGTTAGCAGCAATGGAGGTTACTCATACGACACGGTGTGCGGCGAATTAGTAATTTGATAATTATGTGCTTGTAATTAGTTTATATGTAATGTTTTTAAGCATTCATGGTAGAATTAGACTTAAAAGCGCACAGAAATATCTAATATCATAAGTGATGGTCGTGGTTATTTGTAGGTAATATTGAGTAGTCGAAAAAGTATTTCGTATATAGCAAAAAGTGGTCCCAAAATGGTACAGTGTTTATTTATTTATTATTATAAATAAAAATAGGTTCAAGCTTGATTAGAAATATGAAAAGACTTTCCGACTACAAAATATATACATACATGTGTGGCAATCGTACTGTTCGTCTGCTTGACAACGGATTTGAATTTAAAAAAGTGCTACAAAACTGCTGATTTGAATTTAAAAACAGTAAAACATTAATTTCGGCTGCACCAAATTTATAACACCCTTCCAAGATACATTTATTATAGACTAAAAAAAATATTATTCTTTTAATTTTAGTCTGTCAATTTGTATGGCAGCTATATGCTATAGTAGTCCGATCCAAACAATATCTTCAGATATCATAGCCTTGCGATGGATTATAATTTATATCAAATTTAGGGAACATATCTAGTCAAATAAAAAATTTTACATACAATAACTAGACTCCAATTAATATGACAGCTATATGCTACAGTTTTCTAATCAGATCAATATATTCGAAGATTGTAGCAATGCTTTAGGCAATAGCCTATGGTAAATTTTGTGAAGACATTTTGGCAAATAAGCAACATTTCCATACAAGAACCTTATTGCATTTTTATGGGTCAGTTAGTATGGCTATATATACTATAGTGCGCCGATCTGACCAATTTGTTCAGAAATTATAGCGTTACTTTGAATAATAAACTATGCCGAATTTCGTGAAGATACCTTGCCAAATAAAAGAGGTTTTCATACAAGAACCTGATTTTGATAGGTCGGTTTATATGGCAGCTATATGCTATAGTGGACAGATATTGGCAAAAAATAGCTTCTCGGCGAGAGAAGGACGTATGCAAAATTTTTATCGATGTCTGGAAAACAGAAGGATTAGATCATGTATATATAGGCAGGCAGAGAGAGTTCACGCCGAACTTAATATACAATGTTGTAGGTAACAAAACAAATGTTTCAGGTATATTTTTTATTTAAGGTTAGCCAGTCGAATTTTTTCATTATTTTCACTCATTTTTGAACAACTGTTACTTTTTTTCAACTTCCCTGAAATTAATTTTTGATTAAATGAAGCTTAAAATATCATCTTTTCAACACGGCAATGTATGTAACAATGTGATACTTTATCGACTACCCAATATTATTTTGGATGTCTCCTGAATAGTCATTTTAAATTTCGAATTTTCTGCTAAATTGCTTTTCAACACTTTTCCTACATTTTCGTAAAATAATTTTACTCACTTTATAAATCAATTATTAATCTTTTTCTAACCTGTGAAATATTTCTTCGGCTTCGAAGCACCCACTGCTGCATTAGCACTCGTAGCGCTGTCTACTGTTTCACTCTCATCACTCGTTTTAACAGAAATTGTTGTTGGAGGGGTATTTATAGGCACAGAGCTGGCGGTGCTTGATATTTCAGCAGTGCTAACGCCCTCTAATGTAGTGCTTGTTGTTGTTGCTGATGTTTCTAATGCACCACTGGTTGATGTTGCTGCTGTTGATGCTGTGGTCACATCTTGTGCGCGCACGGCCCAGAATAAAAAAACGAAAACACACGCGTGACACAAAACTTGTCTTAAATACATTTTTGTACTTTTATTAAACACTGAACTTCTGTTGTTTGATTCTTTATTGTTTTTCAAATGATTTATAGGCGTGCATGAGCTGTGAAAATCCCAAATGTAGTTCAAACACTTTAGTATGCTTTTAACGTTTAATAAATGCACCACAAAACACTGGGTGGACGCGTCCACAACTGACCGGCTTCTGAATGCCACTGCATTGCTGCAGCTGGTTTTATGGCACCTTCCAATAAAAACAAAATTGATTTGATTATAATGTCTTGCGATTTTACTTGCAAACATACAAAACTAACCGGCTAACTATTATATATGTATGTCTGTACATATACTCATATAAATCGGTATACATATCATATTAATATATGCGGTTTATTTGTGTGTCATAGCGCAATCTGAAATATCTGCATTTCAAAGCACGATCCGATGCTCAATTATTGGCCATATGTCCAGCATGCAGCTTTTGTACGTGTATGCAGGTTACATAATTGTAAAACCAATTTATATGTTATTTAATACACGGCACTTACGCTCACTTACACAAATGCATTTGTTTCATATAAAAAGTGGTTTATTTGGAATAATTAAATAAGGTTATGTTTGTTACACAGTTAATAATAATGGGGCTTCTAAGCCCTCAATAAATGGAAATTAAGTAGGGAGAGTGTGATAAGTGAAAAGTGTTTTAAATATATATGTTTTCGTTCAGTTATCTACATAGGTTAGTATGAGTTAGTCTAGTAGGCAAATGAGCCACGCATTGACCAGTTTGGCCTTTTATGACACCAGTTGGAGTTCAGTTACTAGATCCATGTGGAGTAGTCATCCTTTATGATGACTGCAAATTTTAACAGCCTCTTTGGCCTCGCTTTCTATACCTCCTCTAGTGTATCATACTGTGAAGACCCCAGATGCTTACAGCGCAGTCTTGTCAATGCAAGATAATTGCACAAGAGCTACTCCATTGTTTCCCTGGTGCTGTGCTCTAGACATTTCCCGGAGTCTTCTCGAACTGTCAGCCCCATAGTGCAATACGGTAAGATAAAATATCAACCCGTCAAAAATAATCGCCATCCCTTTTTCAAAGTAAATATCTCTTCCCTAACACTTGGTGCCAAGGAGTTGAAAATATCTAAAGAGGTCAAATACCTATGTCTAACATTAGACTCAACTTTAGGGAGGAAAAGGCTGCTAAATGAAATGAGTTAACACTGTTCAGAACCGCCAATCCCTCATGATACGCAGACGCCTAACCGCAGATCCCAGGGCTGTAATCCAGTTATCATCAGGTGGTTGTATACCATAATCGTCAGAATTATTGTCACTTATGGAGCGATTACTTGGAAATCGAAGGCTCGCAGTTTTTGGGAGGCCTTCAACTATCGAAGCTGCAAAGACACGCCTGCTTCTGGGCTTCAGCGGCAATGCGCGCTTGCCCATTCACAGCACTAGAAGTCATGCTGGAGTTCACATACCTGCATAAAAGAAGTCATTTAGTGCCAAGTGAAGACTATACAACGGATAACTCATCAAATCAATGTTTTTCTTGATCAAAAATGCAGTTATTTTCCTGATTTCTTGAAAGACAACAGACAAACAAATGGTTGTGAATCACTCAGAATTGAATATTCTGCGGCAGGTTTGCGACATGTCCAATGTGAACAATTTATTTACAGTCAAATATTCACGCAATATTGTATGAATATTGGACCAGTCTCACGATAGCTCACGTGATAATCACGAAAAAATGTTCGCCATTCAGTTCCATCTTTTTCACCGAGATGAATATTCCAAGTTTCTGTAAACAACGCAAATAGCGCTCGTATTTCAAAACATTCTGAATATGTATGTATAACATCAAACATTTCAAACTTTACGATAAAGTTGTAAGTTGCCAGATTGCAGCCCTAGAGTTGCCAAATCGCAAAATATAAGAGGAAGCCTACATATTTGCTGGATAAACTAAAAATTTTTTGAGAATATTTTCGAATATATGTATCTACATTCGTTATATAATATATACAAACAAAACATTCCGACTTGTATAATCGACAAGTGGATTTAACACTTTAAATACGAGTACCAGCTGAAATGAAATTAATTTATTATTGCAGAACTCCTTTATTACCAACGTGTACATTTAATTCGATTAAACATTTATAGAATATTTATAAAAGCATTATATATCAATAAGTGTTTTAGTAAGGTACTTTCTTAAGGCGTATCAATGAACAAGTCAAATGGCACAGCGTTCAAATATGCATTAGCTACGAACAAAGCAATTGGCTCCCAAGTTGTGCGCATTTCTTTTACCAGTAATTTATAGAATGGACGCCAATGTGCATTTATAACAGCCAAAATAACTGAATCTAAAAATAAATAAGAAAAAGACTTTCTATGAGTTTGTTGTATTTTTTAATTGGCTTAAAAAAGTTATGCCGTGAGCTGAATGCTATAACAGAATTTAAGAAAAATAAAAAAAATATATAAATGAAATGTATAAAAAACACCTTAAGAATCTAAAAAAATATAATTTTATATTCATCAATAAACATTTGAAAGCAAAAAGTATTTAATTTTTTATCGATGAAATTGAAACGAATGAATAAACAATATTTGTCGATAAAATATTTTTTATTCTTAAAATCAACATTTTTAATTTTGAAAAATAAAGCTTTCGATAAGAAAATTTAAAAATACAACCGATAGATATAAATTTAAAATAATTTTTGAAAAATATCGGAATATATATTGATAAACTTTAAAAGAAATTAATATAGAAAATACCAGTAAAACAAGGTAAAAATTGAAAAGGAGATAATTTTATATCCATCGATAGGCGATATTTATGGAAATTTTTTAATTTAAGAATTTCCTTAAAATCAAATTTCTTCTACTTTAATAAAAAAAGCTTTCGATAAGAAAATTGTACAATAGTATTGAGAAACTTACATATATTTATCGATGAAAATTATTTTAAAAAATATTGAATTATATATCGATAAAAATTGTAAGAAATAAACATAGAAAATACCATAATAGCGGGATAAAAATTAAAAGAGGGATAATTTTATGTTTTTCGACAAACATTTGATAGAAAAAAATTATCAGATTTCATATCGTTGAAATCGAAAATAATAAATAAGCGATATTTATCGATAAATTGTTTTTTAATTAAGGAATTACGTTAAAATCAACGTTTCTTACTTTGATAAATAGAGCTTTAGATAAGAAAAGTTTCACATAGAACTGCGAAATTTATATTTATCGATAAAAATAATTTTGAAAATATATCGGATTATATATCGATAAACCATAAAATAAATTAATACCAAAAATATCATAAAGGCAAGGTATTTGTAAAAAAATTAAAATGAAGTTGTCGATAAATGTGATATAAAAATAAAAGGGCGAAATATCGAAACATAGGAAGAACAATTTTTACTTCAAACGTTAAAAATTATTTTGCATATCGATTGAAAATAAAAGGACAAAATATCAAAATAAGCTCTTCAATATAACAACAAAAATTAAAACAAAATATCGGTTAAAAGTTGTAAATAAAAAATACCAGTTTCGCTGAAATTCGGAGGGAAATAATTTTTTCGTTAGATAAACTTCACAGCTTCGTAGCTAAAATTAACAAATTGATTAGTATATATCTACATAAATAATTTATTATAATTATCGATAAAAAGTATTATTACAAATAATCTAAGAACGATGATTTGTAATTTTTAGCGATAAATACAACTTCTCATATGTAAACAAAATTTCATTTATCAGGCTTTTCAGATTTTAATAATTTTAATTTTATTTCGTTCAGTTAATTAAAGGTTATTTAAAATTATTCGAGTATAAATTTATTATTTTTTATACATATTTTTTTCTTGTTTTTGGAAAAAAGCTTTGATCAAAATTGAAGTAGAATAATCTTGTCCGATTTATAATGAATTAATGATAATAATAATGAAATTAAGAATATAGTGCTAAAATTAAAAAAATAATTTTCCATAAATCTCTTGTGAAATTTTGTAGGAATACATTCTAAAATCTACTGAAAATTAAAAAAAAAATAAAAATAAAAATCAATAAAAAATTAAAAATTAAAAAAAAAATTGCGAATTTTAGCTTTTTCTAATAATTAACATATAACCATTATCATTTACTATCTTTTTAATAAATTATTATTTTTTTTTAATAAAAATTAAACTTTTTTTCACACTTACTTATGCCTTTATCTGGTACTATATTGTCGGCATCAAATTCCAAATCACCGATTTGCGGTATTAAATTAAATGACTTCAATTGCAAGTATTTATGCCCATCGCGCTCTGTGAGATCACCTTCGGCCTCGATGTCCAGCTGCAAATCGGCTAATAATAAACAATATGAAAAGCATGTAAATGTGCACACTTAATTTCTCTCTTCTCTTTCACTTACTCAATTTGCTAGTGAACTGGCCCTCGGGTTGCAGATTCAAACCTTCTGCCGTCAACTCGCCTTGGAAAGTGCCTTGTTTCTCAATGCTTGGCGATTTCGTAGTCACTTGCAACTTCACGTGATCGCCATACATTTCAAGATTTAGCTTCTCCACAGTGCTCTCACTTATGCCCTTTATAATCAAATTGTGTACGTTCAAGTATCCTTTTGCGAAATCGTCGGTCATTTCCACCTTATGACTTGCTATGACCAAGGGATCTAGCGGTGGTATGCTTAATTCAGGAATACCATTCTTAAGACGTGGTTTCACCTCTTTCAGTCCATTTTTAATGCATGCATTAAGATCTAAATTAGTGCCCACGCATGTAGGTATGCCAGGCGCTAAAATAAATGAAAACAATGTAAGTAATAATAACATTAAGCAATAATATATTGCTAGCAATTAAATAACTTAAATGGTGACATTAATACTTTTTGAGAGTAACAACAAAAACATTCAATTGCTAATTCTAATTGTCGTGGTCATTGCGGTTAGTGACACAGGTCCTTGGCACACATGCATACATACGCGCACGTGTTTACTCGTTCTCGGATCGGCGAAGTCACATCGCCAACATAATTGCCTTGGCATTGCTCTAAGCATGTTTCAAACGTTATTACGTATGTGTGTCATTCAGAATCTAAATTTAAGCTTACTCATAAAAATTCCGTAATTCTCAATTAATTGTTTAGGTTTTTTTCTGATTTTGCTTTCGTTAACATCAATTTAATTAGGTTTAGACAAAATTAACGCCGTTAGTATGTTTTAGTATTGACATATACTTTTAATGTTTACTTTAGATCAATTACGAATTTAAATTCGCGATTTCAGTTTTGTTGCTTTGAAATTGTCGTTTGGCCTAATTGGTACACTATGTGGCCTCACTTTTTATGAAGCACGCAAAACAAGTCGGGAAAGGCAAGCATTGATTTCTCTCAAAAAATTTATTTCTCCATAAAAGAAAGAGTAGCAAACCCTCCAAGACTTAAAAACTACTCTTCTCCGCTGATGATATAACCTCTAAAATGGTAATGAAACTGATGTAACATTTTTTTTTATCTTTATTATTAGAATTCTTTCTCAACTAAATTGACTAGAGGTTTGCCAAGACTTATCATGAGTTTCTTAAACAATTAGGCACAATTACAAAATGACAGAAGGAAACGTTGAAGACCTTGAAAAGTAGGTAATATAAATAAATAATAATGTCAAATTGTGGCGATTTGATCAGATGGTTCTGAATATACGCAAGCTACTCCCTCAGTTTTTGAGAAATCGTTCTAAAACACACATTTTTATCTCTTAAAACCATTCCTCATTTGTACCAGTATAGCATATAGCTGTCATACAAACTAAATTATCAAAATTAAAATATTGCATGGAAAGCTTTTTAATTTGACGAGATATCTTCACGAAATCCAGGGCAGATCAATGATTAAAGCAACGGTACAATCTCCGAAAGAATTTTTCATATCACAGCAGTATGCCCAGCGTGCAATGACACTGGCCACCTCATCTGACACCCTTCTCCTTTTGGTTCGACCCTGACGATGAATAGTTTATAAATGAATAATAGTGTTAAATGTATGCCACAGCAACGCATGGTCGGATCCCCTAGTTGGATAATACTATGCATTTGTCTCAAATGTTATTAAATTTATCGCATGATATTATATTTTGTCCCATTTTTGTCGCATGCGATTTGTGTGCACACTGCCAGCTTGCAAATGCTATTTTCATGTTAATTTTATATCAATTCAAACTGGTTGTAAATACCGGAAATGATTCAATTAGACCACTAATAATTGCTATTTTTATTGAAACTGTTTCAATTCGCATTAGTTACAGTTACAAAATTCGTAAATTGATATATGCAGGTGCGTGACAAATTTCTTATAAACAGAAAGTGTATCAAATTGATTTATATTTAAACATTGCAATTGTTGGTTTGGAAAATAATAAATGTTTTCATTTAATTTAAATGCACTAAAAAAAGTTACATTTTTTTCACTTTGTAAGCTCTTAACATGGGTTTATGGGTTTCAAAAAATCGAATTTTTTTCTTGTCTTATTAAATTCTACAACACCCTAGAATATTGTTCTAAATTTTCGAGTTGTTTCGCTTGATAGTTTCGGAGATACAGCTTTGAGGCTATGTGCGCCGCTTTTAAACGCGTTTTTCTCGAAACTGTGTTTTTGAAGTCGGTTGGCAAGATTTCTCGGGAACTACTTAACCGTTCTTCATGAAATTTTACACAGGTCTTGGAGATACAATTCTTAAAGACTTGGACGAAGGAATTGATTACAACTATTTAAAATATTTTTTTCCCAAAATTTCAGAAGTTCTTTATTAATAGTAACATAAAAAAATTCTAAAAAAAATTTTTCTTTTTTTATATAATACTAGAAGACCCGCTGATACAAAGATAATACTACTACTACCATCTATATGATTTCTATTAGTTGGATTTTAACTATTAGTTAATGAGATATAGCATTTTTGTGAAGCAACTTGTGTTAGTTTACAAAGAAATGGATCATAAACCATTTTGTGTGTAAATAAAGCATTACTTTTTGGGGAAAATACTGTTGAATTTGGGCTCAGAGATATCCATCGATGAAAAGATATTTGCTAAGCTTAAAGAGGCAAAAGCTCTGTGAAAACTGAGTGCCTCGCAAGTTGATAATCCAACAAAAACAATGAATAACTGATTTTTAGAAATGTTTGAGTGCTCTTTAATCGTAATAAAACCGAATTTTTGCGTCGGTATGTGACAATAGAGAAATAGCTCCATCATTTCCCACTGAAGTCCAATTGTCATGATGAACCGGTTCTCTGGCGAGGAAAGACAAAAAAGTCGGCTGGAAAGGTTATGACATCAGTCTTTTGGGATGCACGTTGTACAATATTATACATACTCAACGACTGATTACTGAGCCAGTTATAATCTATTTCACTGCATATTCGCTTGCACTTTTATTCTACTATTCCAAATACTTAGCAATTGTATTATTTTTGAGGAAGAATCTGTTTAAAATTGTGCGCATATATTCAAATGATTCCTACAAACATGTAATTTGAAATTATTACTTTTTCAGCCAAATCGGTTCAGCCGTTCTTCAGTTATAAATGGTGTAACTAACACAACTTGCTTTTATATATATAGATGAGAAAACATTTTTCGAAAAAGACTGTTTTTTAGCAAAGGAAATCCATGAATTCGATGGGTTAGTTTTTGGCTCACACTAAGATACACCTCAATATGTCTCTAGCTTTAGGTTTTCTGAACAAATAAGCATTAAATTGGGTTATTATTTCTACTATCTCTGCTAGTTTATCTTTGAAGAACAATGAAGATCTCTTTAAAAAAAACCCCCCACTTCTTTGATATAACATAGTAAGCAGCTAGATGAGCTTTTAGTTGAAATTTTTGTCAAACAAAACAGACTTTCGTTGAACATTTCTTTCAGCTTCATTTGACTAATGTCATATGCACAAAATTATCAAGAAGCCTTCATTTTTTGGACTTTCCACTAGTTTATAATAAATTTTGTTTATATTTTTCTGAATCCAGATATATACGCTGTAATAGTGCTTTATATTTTTAAACTCAGCACACTTACGTAGTACAGTCATTGGTGTGATATCGGGCAATATTGGCATATCCACTTTCAGTTGAAAACTTGCAGCGCAAAAGCCTCTCAAGCAGGCCAGTATAACGAGCACGTACGAAATGCGCGACATTTTCCTGATTCTTAATAAAATAAAATTTTTCTCAAAAATTACACTGAAGGATGCACGATATGTCACTTAGAATTTCCTAGGTGACTTTTTAGAAATATAGAAAAGAACGCGAGTGCTTCGAAATATACGCGACAACACTTCGAATGTTTTTAAAATAATCTGGAATATATCACGGTAGATATAGTGTTTTTCATTACAAACACAATGAACGGTTTTTCAACACACACGTTTAGCTGCGCTCATAGTTTTCCGATATATAATTGGAGTATATACGATTTTTTTCAATCAAATCGATTTTCCATGGTCTAGCATATCAACTCATATTTTACCGGCAATTATTTTTTAATAAATCGGTACCTTCGCGGTTATTGAAAATACTTAAAGTATTAAAACAAAGAGATTTTATAAAGTTTTGACCAAAGTGGCAATTGAATAAAGGTTCTGGAAAGCAATTAAAGTCTTAAAGTCAAGAAGTCTATCTTCACTTGAGTCAACGTGATTTCAAGAAAGCAAGGGCTGCAAATATATATACTATATATAGCTGAAATCAACAAAAGTTATTACATTATTTAAGTATTAAATAGCAGCATCAGTTACATATCAAAATCGTGGTTATTTTATAGAAGAATGGTATGAAGTGCGCAAAAAAACTCGCTTTGAGGTTACATTCGATTACGCCATCTTTTTGGCCAGTCTGGTTCTTAGCGAATGCCATACTTCTTTACTCTAAAAATCAATTATCAACTCTACAAGTTGGTAGTGAATCAGTCAACACGCTACAAGCTATTTCACTAAAGAAACCAACTATTCGCAAAGTGATATGACCAATGCAAATCAAACTTTTGCTTCGCTTTGCATCAGGCATTTGCTTTGACAGCAAAGTTCGATGTGTACTTTTGTATAAGTATGTTCACATTAAAACGAAACGCAGCAAGGCGCAACAAAATGTTATGCAGCTATCATATTTTTACGCTTTGCCAAGCAACAGTAGTCTTTCTTGTTAGTGAGAAACACTGAAAGTAAAGCGTCGGTTTTACAACTTGAGAGAAGAGCTTTGATACTGAAATTCACGGAGTAACTTTTGCGTTACCTACACGTATGTTCTTTGACAAGAGAGGAAAACTCAAATATTGTAAGTAGAGAAGTGGCTAAGAAAAGTAGAAGTCTAGACGGGATATGATGACGGTATTATATGTAGTAAATCTTATAAATGATTTTTGAGAGATAAGAAAATATAACAAGAGGAGGTGATCATGACATCGGACATGTTTTACTCCTCACACATCGAAGGTGCTTATTGCAATTCAGAAAATGTTAACTAATTTCACACTGTGAGCGGAAAATATTAAGACCTTTTTTAATTTATTCCTAAGAACCTAATAGTATTCTTTTTTGACCTTTTAGCCGGTCAGGAAGAAATTCAATTGCTTTGAAGATTTTTTAAGTTTTAACTTGATAATTGCAAAAAAAAAATAAAACGTCGGGTTTTGGCCAGCTTTTCAGGAAAACCGGCCCCAGTGCGCCGCTCCTTTTCGCAAAAATTAAGTGATTTTCTAACCAATAGGGCTTTCACTTTTCTTATGACCAAATGATATTTCAAAATGGTTTTCACTGATCCTTCCGATATTCCAACGGTGCTAGTGAGGTCTCTGACTATTAATCGTCGATCCTCAGGCACCTGTTCGTTATTAACGAGTTAAATTAAAAAGTCTTACTATTTTTTGCCCACCATATAAAAGATAAAATTCTCAGCCCTACAAGAGATGGATAACAATGCTTTCTTCTTTTTTTATATTCATATTTACGTTTTAATTTTTTCCCTATAAATATATAAATATTTCAAACAAAGTATACTTTTGCAAACAAATTTTTCTTTTTATTTATACTAAATATTTTAACACAACCAGGCTTAGCATATGCACATAAATAACATTTTCTTAAATACAGTAGATATAGGTTAAACTTTAAGAAAGTTCAATAAATATTTTTAAAAACATAAATGCTATACTGTAATACAAACATAATCTTAGCTTAATGTCTCTAAATCTTATCATAAACCAGAAAATTTTTCAAATGGATTTCTCGAATCAAAACATTAACTGTAACATCTAGTACAAGTATATATATAATTAAGTAAAACTATTTTAATGCTTACTGCTAAGTTATCCCTACTTCGACCAGAAGCTGTGTATTCACGCATTTATTGGGCTCAGATTACCCAATAGGCCTGCGATCGAGAAAGGATGAGGCTTTATGCTGCTGGCAGGTCGCGTAACAAGTGGCGGCTGCATAGGCACACCAACAGGCTTGTTGTTCAGCTTCGAAGCGCTTGCCGTAGCCGGAGTGTCATTCTCATCGCCAACATTAACGACATCGATTTCGGAATCTTCGTCGTCGGAAATTTGTGTTTGTGCCATTAACAGCTCCAATTGCTCCAGATAAGCTGTAGCACGCAATATCTCTTCCGTCATTGCCTCATGTCGCTGTTCTAGCTCCTTACATTCTTCTTCGACAGCGATCTGTTCCAGCTTTTTGATACGACGACTCATACGGCAAGCGATTGTGTTTTTGTTGCGACGCTCCTGATCCTTGGGCGAACGCTCTTTCTTCGGAAACTGGCGCACCATATTCGTATGAAAAGTGCAAATGCTGCGCAGCTTATCCTCGCTAATGCGTGACAATACAGAGTTGGCGTCCAATTGAGGATCGCTGTTGTTGACGAGGGAATCAGCGCCTTTAGGCAACTCCAAGGTGCCTACTTCTGTGGGCTTCAGTACCGCTTTAATGCTGTTGGCACTCACCGGGCTAACACTTTTGTTCGACAAGTATGTTTTGATGCCCTTGTTAGCCGAGGTGTTAATGGCGCTTGTGTTGGTGGACACATTAATAGCACTGCTGCCGGTGATAGGATTAGTGGCGCTGTTGTCACCAGAGTTGCTGTTGTTACCCGGGTTTTTGGATGTAGTGTAAGTCTGTTTCGCTGCACCGGCTTGCACAGCCTTTTGTTTCTTCATCGGCGGTTGTGCGAGCAACGATGGCTTTAGCAGACGTTTGCGCTGTTGACCGGGTTGGGACTCGTTGACTGTCACCACTTTCTTAGGTGTTAATGTGACGACGCCGCTATCCTCGCTGCTCGGATTGGATGTGCCACATGCACCACTGGATATAAGGCGTGGCCTCTTGCTGCTTGGCGTGCTGGTGGCATTGCAGCGCGTCACAAAGCCCGTATATTCAGAAGAGCAATTCGAGTCGGTGGAAAATGGTGTAGAAACGCGCTCAACACCATAAAAGTGTGGATTGAGCAATATTGCATTCGCTGGCGAGCGTCCGTCGCGATTGAGTTGATTCAGCTCTTGTAATACATCTTCTTCACGTGGACGCTTGCCATGATCGAACTTCTTGTGGCGATAGAGATAGTCCACGGCTTTCTCATGCATAGATAGATCCATATTCCTGAGCTGTTTTTTGCACGAGTTTCTTTGAAATAAGTTAACACTTTTAACTTCTTGCGAATTTGTGGAAAATGTCTACGAAATGATTTGGTACTTCTTCTGAATTCTTTTCACGGCACAGTCAATGTGTTGTCACAATGCTTAAATTCTTAGTAATGATCTAGCTAGCCCTCGGCCGCACCAATTTATATGCCACAAAATGTTGCGATATCAGCACATTTGAAAAGTGCCACACATTCTTAGCTGATAACGCTCAGAGGACAAACAAAGACTTGTTTACGTTTTCGTTTTTATTTTTCAGGGATTCTCCTTTAAACATGTTTTCGCAAAACAACGCTCAAAACGACATTCCAAACAAAACATTTGTTTACATTTTCATTTTTATTTTTCAGGGATTCTCTTCTAAACATGTTTTTGCAAAACAACATCCAATCCATTAGCCAATTTTGACACAAATAAGTATTGTTCTGCACTTGTTTACGTTTTCGTGCGCACCAAGCTGTCCTCGCGGCAGCGACTCGTTAACGCCTTGCATTCTAAACTAGCAGAGCCTTCGTAGCGATCCTCGCTCATATGCTGATGTTGTTTTCGTTTTCGTTTTAGTTGTTGTTTTGTTTTTCGATTTGTTTACATATTTCCTGACGTTTTGCCCATAAGTACAGCTCATACTTTTAAATTTCACTTTTCACAGGTAGTTAGTCAGATCAAAGTATAAATAAAAAATGTAATAAAAATTTTAACATTATTGAAAGTATAAGTTAATAGTTCAAAATATGTATTAATAATTAGAAAAAATAAAAAACTTCATTTTAACTCAAATTTATTGGTCTAATTGACAAAAATTATTTTCAAACAAATAACATATAATATAATAAGATATTCACAATTAATAACTTCACATAATTTTAGTTTAATTTAAAAAAAAAATTAGTTAATATCAACACCTTCTTTTAACTCATATCCAACGGCGTGATAAACTAAATGTTATTAATTCTGTAGGCAAGTAACGGTTATGATACTCTCAATATAAATATATATTATTTTAATAGCTTAATTAACGTAAGTAAAAGAGATAGCAGTAGTATAACCATTAGTTATAAATGTATGATAAATTTAAGTAAAATATACGATAAATTAACCCATAGTTCCATTGTTATAAAATTACTTAATATTAAATTTTAAATGCTTGGTAAATAATAAAAAATTAAAAGTTTTAAATAACTAAAATAAATTGCTAATGCTTGTTATTAATACTTAAAGAACCTAAAAAAAATTGTAGAAAATAAAATTTTAAGTTATATATGAATAACAACGTAACATCACTTTTCAGAAGTTTACAGGCGAAAGAAAAACGATATAATACAAACCATATATATTGAAAATTTGAGTTTTGGATATGAAATGGTTATATATGGCTTATGGTTATCATACACTCATATTGAAAATTTGAGTTTTGGTTATGAAATGGTTACATATCGGTTAAATATTGGTTATAGTTGACAGAAGCTGAAATTAAAGCAATAATTATGATTTTTTGATGATACATTGTTTTGCATTTTAGATGACGATATACAATTTAAAATTTAAAAAGTAAAAATTTTTTGATGTAAAGCTTCCAAGTGTGACCACTCGGTTTAAGCAGCTTTATCGCTTTATTTTTAAACGCATTTTTCTTCTAAGCGGAGTTATTACCCAAAGTCTGGTTTTGGCGGGCCAAGTACAACAGCAACTTTGGGTAAAATTCAAATTAAAAAAAAAAAATTTTTTTTGAATTGCTTATTATAGAAACGGTCCTCCAACAAATTTGAAACCAAAATACCAAACTTACCCGAACGGTACACAATCAAGAAATTTCTTCATGTGGCAATACACTCACACTTTTCTAATAGCAAAGTACCGCTTTTCGAACTTTAAGTCGTAGAGTAAATTCATGATCAAAAGGCTTATATGTAGAGCAGAACAAATAAAGTTGAAACAAGTAAGAAAGTAAATAAAAAACAAGTAAGTAAGGTTTTGCAACTTGACTGGACCAAAACCAATATCTTAAAGTAAAAACCGTCAAACAGAGATACGGAATCCAAGCAATTTTATTTATACACTGAAAGGGAAACATTAGCCAATAATTTTATAAGATAATCAAAACTAATGCGTCCAGTTATGCACACCAACGTAAGTACACACTAGCTATTACATATTTTAAAGATATTTTCTGTTTAAAACACTATTTATTCGTTTTGGCATACTTTTCCATATATATCTAGACTTTCTTGACACACTCCCAAAGCTCATTCAAATTTTTTGGGTGAAATTTGTGCTATGACAGAGTTCGGTTCACAATAGCCCACAAATTCTCAATTGGGTTGCTTTTGTTGATTTTCAAGCCACTCCTTCACTCTTTTAGATGTATGCTTCAGATCTCCAAAATGCCTGTTGCTTTACTAACACCGGTTGTTTTGTTAGTATTGTTAGAAAAACTACCCGTAAATCATTTAGTGTTTGTGGTTTGCATATGAAATTATTGATTTATGTCCCTTTTCTTCATTTTTTTTATACATTTAAAGTAAATAAAACAACGTTTTAAAACTAAAAATTTCATTGAAATCGGATTATTATTTACTTTTTTACACCAATTCAAAAATTTGACAGACCGCCGAACGGTATTGCTAGTCACTGTTTAGGTACATAACTCATACAGTGACCATCATATTTGGCATACAATTTCTTCATGTAATAAAAATAATTATATGGAGTACTCTATGGGAATTTGGGTAATTCTTAAACCATTTTCATATACTTTTGTCATTAAACTATAGTAAAACCAATATAATACGTTAATTTTAACGAAAGTTTTAAGAGGTTATAGTAGGTATATACGAGATAGTATTGACATGATAATTAAAAAGCCACAGGCTAAGAAAATGTTCACAAGGTTTCATCAATGTTCCTCACATATGTAGTAAAATTATAAAACCATGATATTAGTTATATGAGAGCTAGGTCATGGGGCACTAAATTTTATCCATTATACGGATAGGCACAAAGATACACTGTTATGAGTAAAACACGCTGTCTCATTTTCATTGAGATAAACATATGGGCCGATATACTATATGCGGTATGAAGTCGCCAGAAACTTCGAAAATCGTTGTATTATATGAGAGCTAAGGAAAGTATTGACCCGATTCAACCCATTTTTGACATAGAGACATACCCTTGAAAGGAAAGTATAATCCCTGAATTGCAATTGTATATCTCACACATTGACCCATATTTTATATTGATTTCTTCTTGATTTGTATACTGGAAAATGAAAGAGTCGAAAGTAAATTTTGTTATATGGAAAGTAAGATTGGTTGTAGGTTGTGGCAAAGGAATGTTAAAACAAGAAAAAACGTTATCTTCGGTTACACCACTAAATACCCTTCAGAGGTGCATTTCTGTTAGTAACTATGTGTTCAGTTCGTATGGAAGCTATATGCTATAGTAATCCGTTCTGAACAATTTTTTTAGAGATTATATTGTTACCTTAAGCAGTAATCCATGCCAAATTTCGTGACGATACGACGTCAAATGCGAAACTTTTCCATACCAGCCCTTGATTCCGATCGTTCGGCTTGTATGGCAGCTATATGCTATAGTGAGCCGATTTGTATAAACAATAACTCATACCCAATTTCGTGAAGATATATCGTCAAATGAGAAAGTTTCCCATGCAAGCATTTGATTCCGATCATTCAGTATGTATGGCAGCTATATGCTATAGTTAACCGATCTAAACAACTTCTTCGGTGATTACATTGTTGGTTTAGAAAATAACCTGTGTCAACTTTTGTGAAAATACATTGTGAAATGTGAAAGTTTTCCATACAAGAACTTGACTCCGATCATTCAGTTTGTATGGCAGCTATATGCTAAAGTGGTCCGATATCGGCAGTTCCGACAAATGAGCAGTTTCTTTAAGAGAAAATGATGTTTGCAAAATTTCAAGACGATATCTTAAAAACTGAGGGACTAGTTCGTATATATACAGACAGACAGACAGAAGAACAGACAGACGGGCATGGCTAAATCGACTCAGCTCGACATACTGATCATTTATATATATACTTTATAGAGTCTTCGACCCTTCCTTCTGGGTGTTAACTTCGTGAAAAACTTAATATACCCTGTTCAGGGTATAAAAATGTTATATATTAAATTTGGTTGAAATCGGACGATCAGGTTACCGAGGTATGTGATATCACCTAAAATAGCACGATTCCACGCCCTTTGTTCAATTTTTGACATTGCTTATTTATTTATCGTGCTTTTAGTAATTTTTAATAATGTAATCCGATTTTTTTCAGTTTCACACTGTCTTTAAGCGTTCTTATCGCATTTATCTTGAGCGAATTTGATTATTTCACAAATGATCCTTGCTACTGCGATCTGCTATGTTAAAAAACAGTTCTATATCTTAATTTAATGCTTAGTTATGACACTAGATTTTAATGAAGTTTTGTGGGCATGGCAGTGGTGGGATTACGCACATTTACGAACTCAACCCCACTTTTTTGCCCAGCAACATACATCCCAATTTCGATATAACAGTTTTTACTCAAGTTACAACTTGTACGGACGGACAGACAGACTTCGATTTCGCAAAATCATCTTGTCAAATAAGTAATACTCAAAGAAATAGGTATAAACTTCTTGAAGGGCAAAGGACGAATATAAAATTTCTAATCGATGTCTAAAAACCTGAGGGATTGGTTTGCGTATAAACAGATAAACAGACCATGTTATACCATATAAACTTTACGAAACCCTACAATGTTTGGGGTATAAAAATGATTTAAATCATTAATTTATATTCTTAAGGTAATGATGGAACGACTTGGTGTATTTTACATCCAGATCTTAAATTGAAAGCATAGAAAATACAGCTGTTGAAAAGCTTCAAGAAGATCCGAAGTTTTCTGACTCAATGGGTATATAAACAAGCGAAGCTTCCGTTTTTGAGACGAAGAGCAACCTGAAGAGATTCAAGATCTGCCATTTTATCCAGAAAAAATAACGGTTTGATGTGCTTTGAGAGCCTGTGGAATCATCGTTTCACATTTCTTCAAAAATGATGCCTGCGAAAACGTTGGCGTCAATGACGAACGCTATCGTGCCATTATAACCAATTATTTGATGCTTGAAATTGAAGCTCGTAATCTCGGCGACATTCGGTTTCAACAAGACGGCCACACTGCATTCAAAGTACACTTTTTTGAGCTGATTTCACGTTTTAGGTCGAATAAATTTCCTCCAAGATCATGTGATATGACACCGTTAGACTTTTTCCTTTTGAAATATGCAAAGTGTAAAGTTTATGCAGATAATCCGCTTCGATTCAGTCCTTGGAGCAAAACAACACGCAAGTCATACGCCAGTTACTAGTCAAAGTGCTCAAACGGGTCATCGTAAATTAAACTTAACAGATGGACCATCTGAGACGTACCTGCACAACATTTGAAAGAGATAATCTTCCAAAAAATAAATGACAAAGAATTGATAAAAAAACATTCCCCATTAAATTTTAAGTTTCTGTGAATTTTCTTTAAAAAAGTAGGGAATCTCGAAATAAATCACCCTTTATAATATTGGGTAGTTGGAAAAGTCTTTTCGTATTTCTAATCAAACTTAAACTTATTTTTTTATATTTATACTTATATGTAAATAAGTAAGCAAATCTGTACAATTTCGGTCGATTTATTTTTGCCATTTTTCCTGCTAGAGACATTATTCCATCAGTGTAAATCGAAATTTCGAAATTTCCAGTGTGGCATTATTCCCTTATAATTAGAAAGTATAGCGAATTTCTTCATCATTTTCACTCATTTTTGAACAGCTAAAACTTTTTTTCAACTTCCCCGAATTTAATTTTTTTTAATGAAGCTTTAAATCTCAGCTTTTCAACACTACATGGTAAGACAAAATGTGATTGGTAGCACTGGAGATATACGACTGCAACGGCATCTATTGATAAAATACGAAAAGAATTTTTCGACTACCCGATATTTGATGCAAATAACTCTTTTTTATACAATTTGTAAGCATACACAACTAATTAATTGATAACTATATATAATAAAGCTATAAATTTTCTGTTACATAACAAAAAAAAAATTAAATTATTAAAAACGAAATGAAAAAATAAAACAAAATTAACAAATTATATAAAATCAAAATAATTACAATAGTGGGACACAAATGACTAATTTATCGTTACAATCAAAATAAGTTAATAAATCATAAAATTCAATGTCCAAACATCTACCGTCTAACGTATGACAAAAGAAGTTTTCGGTGGCACTCAAGCTGCATTGCATTGTAACTCTGTTTCCGGCATAACCCTTTACGGCTTTCTTCTATGCTCTTACCTGGTTTGGCCTTCATATGGTCGGAATTTTGGGTGGATCATTCAGTGGAAATTTCCCTTTATTTGAGATGTCTTTGTGTGCCAAAGAAAGCAAATTCTATTGATGACATTTTAAGCTTGTACCAAAACACATACCTGCTAATGAACGGTTGCTGTGAACTGAAGCCAACAATGGCCGATCGACATAATATGTAGAAGTGGCTGTACCAAAGTTAGCTTACCTTTTAGTGACGGCTTAACACAACACAGGAGTTGTTTATCACATATTGCTCTTTGGTTCAAGGTCACAAACGCTATTTTCGATTTCTTAATTCTTGCCTTAGCGCTAACTGTACTCCCTTTAACATCTTCAACTTACACGCTTCCGATGTGCTACCGATGTGCTAGAGCGCAGCACAGCTCAGCAGGTGGTTATTTATTGACACACGCATTTTCTTTCGGCGCGATCATATTTTGCCACAAATCGATTTGACAAACATTCATTGAAATTGTATGCCAAGTGTGGCATGCCACACTAAGCATTCACTTGCTTATTCATACATGAGCACACTTGCACAGCAAGAGCGTCTTATCACCTTGTTTCTATACATATGCTTGTTCAAGTGTGGTGTATCCTGCCATGCATTGTGGCATCAAGCGGCTTAGCTGCAATTTTTACTTCTTAGTCTCAAATCTCATTTTATTTGTTTTTATACTTATGTGTGCACATTCAATGCCACATAATTGTTCAATTAGTGATGGTCTTTCAGCTTGCTGGAGATGCATACTTAAGTAAACGTGTGTGTGTGAATTAAATAGCGAAAGAATGCATATATAGGGTTGTCTTCATAATTAATCTTTATTTACTCGAAACCTACTGTGTGGCTGATAAGGAATTCGAGCTCATCTTATTTGTTTTTGGAGGAATTGAAGGCCTTTGGCGTCATTCAATTTACTAAATAACTACTTTCTAATCATTTCCGCGAATTCGGTATTGACGAAACATATTATATTATATTTAGCTATTGACGAGAGTGTGCATATACTTCTGTCGGAACGAAAATCGCTCATATTTATATTTGGAAAACTCAAGTCATGACTGCGCTGTACAGGAAAGGGATGTACGCAAACTCATTCGTAGACTATGATTGTTCCTGTCTCTTATACACATCTAGATGTGTATAAGAGACAGGCATATACTTCTGTCGGAACGAAAATCGCTCATATTTATATTTGGAAAACTCAAGTCATGACTGCGCTGTACAGGAAAGGGATGTACGCAAACTCATTCGTAGACTATGATTGTTCAGAGCAATGCAATGCAGACGATTTCAGATTTATAAAGTTTGGAGAGTTGCTGTTTTGAAATCGATCGCAATATTACCTTAGTGAGGTTTCCAAATAACATAGTATATTAAGTTTAAAATAATTATTTAATAGTTCCAACAAAAAAAAAGTCACTTAAAGGCACAATTGTTATGAAATTTTGAAAACAGAATCAAAAAATGTATCAAATCAATAATATAATATATGCCTTTAAATAAAAATTTAAATTAGGATTTCAACTATTTTACAGCTATAAACACTTTTTTCTCGAAACAGCTTTTTTTTAAATTTGCGGCACTCATTACTCGAAGACGAATCCGATGACTAAAATTTTTTTTGGAATTTTTGCATGTTTTGTATATACTAATATGAGCAAAAAAATAGTAAGACTTTAGTCATAATTTTAAAATTCGTGATTTCTTTTTCAAAATCTATCTAAATTAGACGAAAAACTAACGAATAATCAATGCGGTATGGTGGTGCAAAAACCAAGTGTTGTGAGCCCATAATTCCGACCTGTTTTTGCAAATAGCTTAGCGCAAACGATGCATAACACTCAAATAGTATTCCTTGTTGACAGTTTAATCGGTCGGAAGGAATTCAGAGCGCACCACACCTTGATAATCGAAGAAACCTGTCAACATAACCTTGATTTTTGACTTACTTTGACGTAGTTTTTCGGCTTCGGCTCACCGTTGCCACGGTATTCGGCCGATTGATCGTACGGCCAATATCTTCTAGAGATTAGATTTTCACAAGAAGGTCTGTTGAGCAGTTGAGGACATACATACGTATTTCGAAGCATCGCAAACATATTTTTTAATTGAGCGATAGACAAATAATATGAGACTCAACCCGAACAATTTTTTTTTTTTACAATCAAGTGTTCATGGAATATTGAATGTATGCTGGTTCCATTGAAGCCTATATTTATCTCGATATCACGATAGGTCACGTGACGATATTGCTATATCAGTTCATGCACTGCATCAATAGTTGAAAACACAGTAACACCGTTCTTCTTGCTGGGGCTTAATCGCCAAAAATTGAATTTAGTATACCGATGCACTGTTGCTTTCGTTTTTTGGCCGAGGTGAATATTTCAACTTACTGTAAGCTGCGCAAATGGCGATCATATATCAAAACTTTCTGAGTATGCATGACTATAAAAATTTTAAACTTTTCGATAAAGTTTTGGGTTTCCAAAATTATGTAAAGGCTTGAGTCCAGTTTTAGTTACACAAATTTCATTAAAACCTACATGTATTTTATTGTGGTATTTTTTTTATCAAATCGCTTAGATCTCTGTAACAAATTACTTTACTGACCTGTACGTAAAAGGCCTTTTTGTCTGAAATTTAGTTTCATACAATTTTTCTCTAGAAAGTTTTTCGATAAGACCAGCTCATTTACGTAAAAAACGTGAAAACCAGCAAAGGAAGTAATTAAAGTTAAAATAACTAATTTAAAATTAAATTGAAATTTCCAGCTATTTAAAGGATTTATTTATTAAAAAAATTATATATATTTATATTCTTATTGAACTAAATAAACTCAAGCCTTGAAATAAAATATATTTACATATTTCGATTTGCTACTTTGTAATATTTTTCGGATCAAAGTCCTTTTTCTTATATGAATTCACTTCAATCTGAGTGCAAGTTTTCATATTGTATATAAAATTATTTAAAGTCAGTGTAGTACCCACTAAAGATCAGTTCATTTAAAACCTGGATTGAGTAGAAAATACAGCGGATTTTACCTAGTACTGTGGAAATTTTAGTAGATATCTTTGGAAAAGCCCAAACAGAACAAAGTTTCCGATAAATTAGTTCGTTATTTCAGACTGATGTTAGAAATAACATTATCGTTGAGCTTAAACGCCACATTCCCTTACTAACACATTTGTTTAGCATTCTGCTCTGCTCCCTAGAAATAATGTTTTCATTATGCTATTAGAAACAGCGAAAAGGAGAAAAGACTATATTTACGTTATAAAGACTTACTTTTATGTTGAGATCTGCATTTATGTGTAACTGACACTTGTTCGGTTTTTGGTAACATTTTATTCAGTAACTACTACTGAAAATCAGCCAAATTATCAGACTTGTTCGGAGTATATTTACATTTTTGAAATTTCTGTCATTATCATTGCTTTCTCAGCTACATACCATAGTTGTAATTCTATAAATTTTAATGTCATAGAAATAGCGAAATAGCCCTTAGATGCGCGATTAAAACACGAAGCTAATCTAACCAGCTGTTGAAAGTCCAAAATTATCATGCACTTACAAATAAAACTACTTAATGTGTGTGCTCACCCACTATCTCCGTAGAAATGAGTAAACTTTTCAAGTCTATTAGTTTTTCAAAAGCTAAATAAACGACGTCGTTTCCGGCGATAAGCGCAATTCAAACCATCTCGAATGTGAAAACTCAGCTGAATTCAAATAATATTGGTTGAAGTACATATACATTGTACAATCTCTGTTTAATTATTTACAAACGCTGATTGTACTTATTAAAAATAAACTCCGCCAATTTGTCGATGCGATCATTCCGAATAATTCATAATTTTATTTTGTTTTATAGTGTCAGCTTAAAGCAGAAATTTTAGATTTTAGATTAGAATTTTACGTATTTCCATGATATTTAAAGTCAACGGAGGAAACCTACTATTCAAATCATCTTCATATCCATTTTATGATCCATTTCAAAGTTCCCTACGTTTAAAAAACACAAAAAATTCCAATTTAATGTGAAATATTTATTGTCGTTCGAAAGAACATCTCTTGGCACTTATGTTTTGAAGATTATCTTTTTTTAAATGTTGCTCGCGGCAACAGATTGTCCATCCGTTGAGTCCAATTTTCGATGACTCGGTCAAACATTTCGACTAGTAACTAGCGAATGACAAGAGTGATGTTTTGCTTCAAGCTCTGAATCGAAGCGGTGTTGTCCGCATAGACTTTAGACAGATGCGATAAGTGGGAAGTGGCGCCATCGAATGTTGGCGAGATCACGAGCTCCAATTTCAGGCATCAAATAGTCGTTAGCGCCATTGACGGTTACGTTCTCACCTGTATCATTTTTGAAGGAATATGGGCCGATGAAACCACCGGCGCAAAATGTGGATTTTTGGATAAAATTACAACTTTTGAAACTCCTCAGGTTACTCTTCGTCCCAATTACGGCTATTTTAGTTGTTTACATACCCATTGAACCAGATATCAGTTTCAATTTAAGATCTGGACGAATCTCTCGAGTCTTCGTGTACAATCTCAGCTTATATTTTCGCTACTGCGTTCTGGACTTGGTCTATTTGCTCGAATACTATCTCACAAAGAATTCGGGGTCAAGATGGGTGATAGTGTTGTGAATAGAACACTCAGTAGGCAGATTATGTTGACCATAAGTTCAACCACATTCGATACGTAACAATATTCCTATGTTACAGTGCGAAATCGGGCTATAATCTCGACTACCTCCCTTATAACAGAACATTAAATTCCATATAATTCTTTCACTTTTCAATATACAAATCAAGTACCAATGAATATATTGGAATACAACTTTTCTCAAATAGTCCCTTTAATGTATGCCATCTCAAGTTTTAAAATGTTCAAAATCGGATCATAACTGTTCAAGAGGCCAGTTACCGAATATGTGGACCCAGTGCAATTGAGGATATATTTACATTAGCTGTTACTCAAACTGATCAATATTCAACAATTCAGTGCTTTGACTTTCCTCGTCTGCCAGACTTCCACAAACTGCGACTCGTCGCTAGAAAAGTCTCCACGTATGAACCAGCTCTTTAAAATATATTTAAAAGCTGAGCATAATTCCATGCAGAGAAAGAGAGCGACTACGCTCACATTTTTAGATGTCCAAATCGTGGCAAAAAAGTCTCCAGTCTCCACTTATGAATTCCATGTAGAGATTACGCTTCCATCTTTAGATCTCTAATATCTTATTTAACTTTCCTACTCATAAACATTAAAATTCAAAATTTATTTTATGATATGTGAGTCGTGGCAACAAAAGTCTCCACTTTTGAACCAGCTCTTAAAAATATGATAGAAAGCTCAGCATAATTCCATGCAGAGAAAAAAAGCGAATAAGCTCCCATTTTTATATCTCCAATATATTTTTTTCTACTTTCCTACATACACACTGCAGCATTAAAATAAGTTTATAAAATGTTAGTAGAAATCGTGGTAACAAAAGTCTCCATTTATGAACTAGCTCTTAAAAATAAGATTGAAAGCTCATAAACTTTAATGTGGAGCATCAATATAATTTTATGAAACGTGACTCGTGGCTACAAAAGTCTCCACATACGAATTCCATGTAGAGAATACGCTTCCATCTTTAGATCCCCAATATCCTGTTTCTACCTTCCGGCTCATAAACCTTAAGGTGGAGCTCAGTATAATTTTATGAAAGTTGTTTTTTTTTTCAATGTTTCTCATAAATATATTGAATATAAAAATTATGTATAATTTTTTTTTATTATATTGAAATTTATTTTTTTATATAATTATATTTAGAAAGATTAAAGTATTTTACAGATATTTCTTAACAAGCAAGAAGGCAATAGATCTTTTACTCCAAGATTGCTAGACATTAGGACTTTCCAAAAAAAATTCATTGAGAGAAAGTTTTACAATCCTAAATTAATGTAGGTCAAAAATTTAAGATTATAACCAATCCAAAATCTGCCATAAGCCTAATTACAAAACACACATTTGCGTTAATCTTTACAGTTCTGGAGTTAATTGGGTTTTTATAATACACCATTACATTGTATCTTTTGGATACCCCTTTTTGCGAATATTCTCGATAGACATCGACCTTTTAGAATTCTTTATAGCCCATCATTAAGTATAATTCATTATTCCTTGAGTAATTTTTAAACATTAACAAGCGTTTACCTGCTTCGGTTGTCTACCTGCTACCTTAGGTTTTGTGAGAAAGCGATTTCAATGTCACACCTAAAGCTGACCGCAGTAAATGTGCAATAAAAAATTTGCCGTTACAAACATATTTCTATGAATTCAGCAAGATCCTATAATATGTATTATAATCAATATCTACTTCTTCCCAAAATATAAATATAAATAAATGAAATGTTATCAATATGACCATGGCCGTAGAGAGAAAATCGGTTAATATATTGAAAAAGATCGATAAATTTATTGAAATAATATTTTTTTTAGAAAAGTTTATTAAATTTTATCAGCATATTTCTTATTTATGTTGCCGAGTATGCTCAAGCACTTATATGATAACTTGATAATGATCGGGTAAAGTATCCAAAAGAAATATTATTGCATATATAATAAAATTTTATTTTTAAATTGATGTTGGCCGTTGAAAATGCCAAAATTGTATTGAAAATGTTTCCAAGCACTAGCGCCTTGACAACTCGGGAGCTTTAAAGTGGCAGAAAGGAATATAGGTTAGTACAAAGATTGCAGATACCCAGATCCTTTGTTAAAATATTCATAAAACCTTGGGAAAACACGATATATTGTCTTAATAATCTATTCTAAGTCATTTGAGATATGTCTTGCCTACCTGCGTATGTTGGTTCATAGATAACAAAGGTGAAGGTGAAGTTTTCACAAAGGGTCTTTCTTTTCTGCGCAATGAACAATTATATTTTTAAAGAAGGCTTCTAAAAATTCATTAGGCTTGCTATTGTTATTTCAATTAAAGTTAAATTTGGTTGCTCAAATCACCTTAGACCACAATTATGAAGCAGGTATGTTAATTATGTACACTGTCTTCGTTCTAGGCGACCTCACAGCAGCCAGTCTGTTCAGCTATAAAAGCCCTGTACGCGTTGCCGTTCAGTGTCATTCCTTAAAACGAATTCAGCAGGAATCAGTCGCAAAATCACAACCACAATAACTGAAAATGAAGCAATTTTTTATAACCAATTCATTTGTTGCCAATGGATGCTCTTCAAAAGGTAAGACCATCCACGGGCAATGTTCTCCAAAGGACAAAATGGTACAGAAGTCGAAATCTTCCACATTTTTTCGTCCATGGGTCAATGAGAAAACCGAAGCTAATTCTTGTCAATCGCAGGTAGAACAGGTAAGGAGCACGCTTCAGGATCAACATTTGAGATACCCAGCACAGAAGGTGGTAAGCTCTAATAATGTGAGAAGTGTACCTGCAACAACGACCATTCCGCCATCAAGTATGGCAGCCATACAACAATCAATGGTTTATGCAAATGCTATTCATATCTCGCCACCGTCACTCACACCACCGAACTCACCACTTGACGAACGCTATGGAGACTTTACCATGAACAGGAGCCCTCTCTATGCTCAGCCGCCATATGTGAACAGTGCAGGGAATATGCCTACATATTCAGCAAATTACCGACCCACTAACCAATATACAATACCAATGATGAATATTTTACACACACAACGACAGGTGCTTATACCAGCACAGCCAGGAATTGCCCAGCCGGGTTTCACACATAATGTGGTTAATACGCCACCCTACACCGCTTTCCCAACGAATTCAACAGCAGGTCAATACTACCATACAAACGTCGCACCGCCTTGGTCAAACCTAGCCTACACGAATTATCCAATTGCAATGCAGCAAGAACGAGCCACATCAGCACCCCCATCCCCGACAAGGGCACATCAGCCTAAAGAGTGTGTAGGAATGCCAAGATCCAGGAGTTTCCCGGATAGCACCGCATTGAACGCGCTGGTGACCCAAGCTAACATGAATAACAAAACATTCTACCCAGAAGTTCAAGTTGTCTCAATGTCACCTCAGTACTATAATGAACCCAAAAATCAAGCCAAGATCACCGAAAATCCTCGACCGCAACAAACCGTTCAGCCAACTATCTTTAACAAGACTTCTTCACCAGAACCTACCGCGACAAAAACATTGTTGCCGGAGGCGACGCCGGCTTTCTGCAACTCTACTAAGCGCAAACCTATTGAATATCTAGCCGGCAAGTTAACAGCATCTGGAAAGAAAGTTAAAATGATGTCTTCCGCAATTAAGTTAGAAGATATATTAAAGTATAGGCCGAATATGGTACGCCATCGCCCGAAGAAGGAAGAAACGGTGGAGCAACAACTTGCCCGCGAACAAAACACTATCGCTTGTCGAAAATATAGACGCATGCGAAGAATTGCTAAAATTTTGGAACAGGAAATGGTTGAGGCAGAATCAGTAAACCACATCGTGGACATTTTATGATGAAATACAACAATTTTTAAAATTGTATTAAATACGTATATATTTATAAAGTTGACCTTTATATGTATATTGATATTATATGTAAATTTTTTATTGTTATGTATTTTTAAGTGACGCGAAAATAATGAAAACCATTATTTGTTTAAGAGAAATTTATTCTTGTCATTTATTTTTCATAATCATGTAGGTTGTACAGTTCGGTATCAAGATTAATTCGGTTAGGGAAGGTATGAACTGCTTCCCGGGATGACTCGCGAACCGATTCGACACATTTTCGCCATTAAACTATATAGGATATCGATTATTATTATTATAGTTCCATTTATTTTTCCTAGGTTATATTGATTAGCAGGAAAAGTATTTTCGTAATTTATCGATAGATGACGTTGCACTCGTATATCTCAATAACATTGTGTCTCTAGCAAGAAAATGGTAAAAACTGTTCGACCAAAATTTCATTTATTTTGAGTATAAATATAAAAAAAAATAAGTTGAAGTTTGATTAGAAATACGAAAAGATTTTTTCGACTACCCAATATGTAAGATATGAACAACGGTATAAAGTCAACCTGTAATTTTGAAGTTATGTGGAGCAAGGGATAATAGTATTGACTCGATTTTATCAATGTTAGGTCCAAAACATATTATTATCAGAAAAATAATTTTTTAATCAAGTGGAAGTTCGAAAATCATTTACCCCCTTGTATCAAATTCAACTCGCATGTAAATTTTTTGACAAGAGAGTAGCACACAACGAAAGCGAAGAGAAAAGTTTTAAATCGTAGATAGTTTTTGTAGCGTTTCATTCTTTGGCGAAGACATAGCTCTGACCAATTTTTTGAAAGGAAGACGCTGCGTATACGCAACGCTTAAGGAAATGGCATCAGCCCAGCATTCAAATTTAAAAATACTCAAACTATTTTAGATATCAAATCATGACTTTTATTTTTTCTAATTTATATCACAGCGTTTTTTGAAATATGAGAATATTTTTCGGGCGCTTGTGCCATTTTATGGCCGTAATAATCGTCCACCTGTGCTCGCTATTCACCGAATTGTTGAAAATTTCGAGCGTACATTTTCTTTAGATAATATTCGAGTGCCAACAATACTATGAAGCCCAAGGAATTGTTCCTGAAGACTACTATTTATCGACACAACCTGAAGGATTTTGAGGAAGGATTTGGGCTTACATCCTTATAAAATTGTTCTCACTTAAAAACTGAAGCCATTGGATCACCGGATTTTATTTGGAATAGCTTGAATCGGTAACGATTTTTTAAGGAAATCATCTCCGATGAGTTATTAAATAAACAAAACTGTTGATTCGGGTGCGAAGAAAATCCACAAATTATTCATGAGAAACCACTACATTCCCCCAAATTGTCAGTTCGGCTTGGTTTTTGATCTGGCGGATTCATCGATCCATATTTATTTCGAAATAAAGCTGGTGACACCGCTACTATCAATGATAATCAACTTTTTATAGCCGCAATTGGAAGAAATGATCTTAACAACTGCTGGTTCAAACAAGATGGAGCTACTTGGGATACAACACGCATTACAGCCGAATTATTACGAGTAAAGTTTGGAGACTCGATTATTTAAGGAAATTGTAACGGTCAATGGCCTCCAAGAAGTTGTCATTTAACACTATTAGATCTCTTCTTGTGGGGCTATTTGAAATCATTGGTCTTTAGTAATCAGCCAGAATCTCTTCTTCTATAGACGTCAATACTTAACATCCCATTTGTGACATACGTTGATTTATAGCCCTGACAGACGAGAAAAATTATTGTGCATTAATAAATACTAATTCGCTTTAAAATTGTATGGTGACAGACGGCAGAATTGTGCATTTAGACTGCTGATTGTGAAATTTGTTTATTTATTAAAAAAAAGTGAAATAAAAATGGATAAGAGAAAATTATTAATAGAAATTTTGATATTTTTGGTAAATCAATATAAATTTAACGAAAAAATTCGTTAATTATTAAATACATTCAAAGGTAATAGAGTGAAATTAAAAGAAATAATTGATTGAATGCGAAAGAAGTGTGCGAAAAAGTTAAGAATATTTGAAAAATGGATCGCAAACTGTGCGTTGTTTATTTTCTGCCATCTAAAAATATTAAAATTTGTTTTTGTTAATACAGTTACACAATTTAATTAGCAATATAAAAACTGCTACACAAGGAAGGCTGCGACTTCAAGCGACATCGGTCAAACAATAGCAAAAAACGATCAGTAATGGGCTACCTTTTATGCGCAGTGTTGCCTACTCAAATTTCGTAAATACAGCTAAATGCACGACATTTTTGGACATTATAAATTTGCATTAACATGGATGAAATGCGCAAGTCAATGTAAATTAAGCCCGCTACGGCAAATTAGTGCTGTCGTCTATCAGGGCTATTATTTGCATTAACATGGATCAAATGCGCAAGTTAATGCAAATTAGGACTTTCAAGGCTATAATAGTGTTTATTTATTTATTTATACAAAGCTTACATAATAATTAATTATTACATAATTGTGTTTAATTTGTAGAAAAAGTGCTCGAAAATTGGACTTAATTGTATCGATTATCCTTCACTACCGAATAAGAGAACCCCTGTGCCATAGATGACTTTTTGTCCTAGATTTCATATAACTAACAAATCTTATCTACCTGAAGGTAGCCCGGCAATATAATTGTTTAGGAAGTAAAAACGAAAATAAAGAATTTGTAATATTTCCTTGCCTTTTTTTTAACATATTTCTGAATCGGTTAGAAAAAGAATTTACGTTTGACAATGTTTAGTAAAAGTTTGTGTATGTTAGCATAAGAATATACCTTGCACACAAAAAAATGTATTGCGATACCTCACACACACACCACGTAAACTTTTTTTGAAAACACTACAGAGGAAGAAAATGGATTATGCTGTGAGCGCATAATGAAAAAAGTTCAAATTGTTAAAGTTCCATACAACTTGACTGGAAACATCTAGGCACTTTCTATTACATTGTTCAGATTTTACAAGACTGAGATTGAAATGTCTCGGTATTCTTACCTTCGGTGAACCATGTGAGATAGCCAAAATTACTGTCTAAGGTAAACGTGTTCAAGGAAAGGCAGTTTCATGAATTCTCCATGTCATAGCTCAATTACTTAATAGCGGTAAGGTTTTTAGTCAATATTATATTCCAGCTTGTTCGATAAATGTTTCTTCCAACGTCTTTTGAAGCCACGTTTTTTTTAGTTTCTAGCGTAGATGTTTTCCGATACTGTTTGATTCTTACTGTTCACAGCCATGTGAGCCATGTGAACGGGATTACCAAATTTTTGTCAAAATTATACGACAATTCATTGATCCTTCAGTATATTCTCCACAATAATTTTCGAACTCAAATTTTAAATAGAAAGCTTCTTTTCATCCAATCAGGACAAGAACACAATCAACTTACAGATCTTGTATTTCAACGGAGCTTCCAATTCCGCAAACTCAACTCTGATGTCTGATGCTGATGGTTTCAATTGCGTTTGAAGTTCATTGATATTGAGATTTTTATATGATAACGGAAGTGCCAGAATTTAAATATGGTCGTTGTTCAATCTCCAGAATGTGGCGCAACTAAAATATATCCATCGGTACAGTCAATGGCTTTTAAATCTCGGCTCACTGGTTCAACGACTACCACGCATCAACAATATATAGTAGAAAGCTTCACTTGTCGTCTTGTTATGTAGTATTCCATAGGACGACCTTTCTTACAAGGTGATATGTCTTTTTTCTTCTAATCAAAGTTAATACATTACTAAATACACTATATGCGCTAGTTACTTGAAGCCTTTTGAACTTTGGGATTCTTAAAGTCGTTCTCTAGCTAATTGCAGCTTTTTGAACTAATAAAGTTTAAAGTAAAAATAATAAATAGTTATAAATATCTCTATAGATTTTTTATTTCAAAAGCTATTATATTATTGTAGGTAACTGGTAGCCAGGGATATTAATTCCTCTTTTCTTCTTAAATAAAACTATTAAACAAATTAAACTGAGGTTAAACTCCCTCCGCAGGTAGACATAGTTGTACATATGCCTCTTGTTACCTTGCCTTAAAAATATAATTTGTGAACGCTGAATATATGGATTAAGGAAATTATGTTGAAATAAATACTCTAGAAGTCCTTTTTGCAAAGCATTCGAAGCCTATAATTGACTCGATTCATACCCAAAAGATTAACCAAAATATGAATCGATTCATAATTTTATTTTTCTCTGATGTCAAGGCGACTACTTTTAACCAATATTACTTTAACTTTCTCGTTATTATCGTAATTAGTAGAGGTTTTAGTGGACGACTAACATATAGAAAATTTTCTACGACTTTACGACCTCCACTGAATATTTGTAATACTTTACGTCAAACATTTGCTTTCACAGAAAAGTCCTAAGTATGTTCACAGCAAAGAGAAACGCAGTAAGGCGAAGCAAAATGTTGAGCAACTCTCATCTTTTTACGGTTTGCCAAGCACCAGTCCCCGTTTGTATTATAGAGAAACACTGAAAGCAAAACGTTCAAACGACACTTTGCTTTCTTCGCTTTGGTTTTAAAGTATGAATTGTTAAGCAAAGGGATTAATGTTGTACTTGTATGTAAATACATGCGTGCAAATCATAAAAAAGAATTATCGATGAGCGTTTAAAGGATTTCGGTCCAATTTATCAATTAAGCCTTAAGAAAATTTAACAAAAATCTAGAATGACCTTTATATTCCCAAGAGGATCTACCATAGATAAGTAATAGATAGCAAGGGATATTAATTTATCTTTTCTTCAATAAAAGCACAAACTTAAATGCGGTTTAACGACTCCCGCTTATAAACAAACTTATACACATACCTCACATTCTGTTTAGCCTTACATTAACAATACAAATCACCTTGCCCTAATAATTTTGCTAATTTCTATTATATTATATGAAAAGATAAAGAAGTCAACTCAAATTAATATCAGGTACAAAGATTGAGGTTTGTCGTATAAACGATTAAGAAATCTTATTTCAAAAGCCCTAACGCAACAAAATTGACCTGTTCTTAAATTACGGATTTCCCCATATTTTAACACAAATCTCTATACACACAATACCAGCGCTTAATTCAATTTTCCGGCGTATGACTTTTAATGAACTCCAAGAGGTAGATTTTTCAATTTCAATCGGAAAAAGTCTCACGGGGCCAAACCTGGCGAACACGGAGGCTGGGCTGATAACTTTCGCTTCAGGTTTGGACAAAAATGTAAACGCAAATAGAATACATTTCTGGTCATTTCCGATGAATTGCTTCACGCATCAAAACGACCAAGTAGTGTACTGCTTATTGACCATTTAATCTGTGAATTGAATGCATATTGAACGACAACATCAAAGAAACCCCAGCATCACCATGATTATTGACTGAATTTGGCGAGACTATTTCGTCATAGGAGTGCTATTCATAAACCCGATATCCGATGTTGAGATCCTCTGCTGCCAACACAAAGATTTTAAACACTGGTTCTATAACATTTTCAATGTTATCGTCCTTAGGAGGTTATATAGATAACAGAAAAACTTTCCATATTTCTTTTTTTTTTCTGCGAAAACTTTTAAATTTATTGATCCATCAATTTGTATACATATTCTGTTATCTTTTAACTGCATTTAAGACAGTATTAGTAAAAATATTTATTTGAAAATGAACTACAACTGATATCCGTGTGCTCCTCTCAAAAAAGAGGTTTTGCGGTGATCACTATATCTTTGAACTGGATCCTCTGAAATTAAAAACCAAACAGACTTCGTTAAAGTAATGTTAAGTTAAATATAGCAATTAATCAAAAGACAAACTGACGGTTTCTAAAAAAAATAGATTTTTGACCTAAATTTCGGCCTTAAATTATTCATACAAAAATATTTATCAGTGAGAAAAAATCTTCGTGTTAAAATTTGATATTAATCGGTTTCGCCGATTCCGAGTAATGTGACCACACAACCGACTTTCAAAACACCATTTTGAGAAAAAACTTCTTTTCAAATTTGCGTGTAACTTCGAGAATATTCACCGGAACGATATGAAATATATGTATACTACTACGTCGCGTGTTTTTTGAATCGGTAAATTTTTTCTATAAGTTTAGTAGTGCTGTTAGTGCCACCTATGCGAAATTTCACTTCAAAATATTCATTAGGATTTGAGATACGCATCGGTTTTTGAGGCTCTAAAAGCGAGTTGTTGAACAAAGAAGTGCCAAAATGCACCATCTCATACTGCATTGGGTATTCGCGATAATTTCACATTTTCAACTAATATAGTGTCGCGATCACCGCATTCACCAGATTTATCATTGTGTAACTTTTGGCTATTTAGCAAATTCGCATCACCACTCCGAGGACACCGTTTTGAGTCAAAATGATGTTCAAGTCAGCGTGGGACTTAATAAGAAGAAAGACATTTCGGTTTAAATGTGTTCCAATGTAGCTTGTGGTTGGAGTTTTATCAATTCTCTTCATGTTATAGCTTAAGTACTTAATAGAGCTAAGGTCTGTAGTAAGTATTACTTTCCCAGTTCAGTAAAAGTTCCTTTCCAATGTCCTTTGATGTCGTGTACTTACCTACTTAGTTTTTCTTTAAGTACTTCCTGATTCTGATCAATCTTTGAAAAGCCATGTTTTATACAATCAAAAATCGGTTGAAGGGCTCAATCAACTCCGCGTTTCCGTATTTCAACAGAGCTTCGCTTTACCGCGAAATCAACTCTGATGTCTGATGTTGTTGTCTTCATTTGCGTTTAAAGTTCTTTGATTTTCAGATTTCTTTACGACGACGGAAATGCCAGAATTTTGATATGGTCGATGTCCAATCTTTAAACCTGATTTCATACATAACGGATTTCCCCACGGCGCCGCCTATAGGTTCGAAGGACAATAATCCGAATTGAATAATTTCGAAAAGTGTTACCCTTATGCCCAACAAGGAAAGGCGCTCGCAACTGATAGACGATGATATATATTGCCATCTGTACAGAGAATGACTTTTACATCCCGGCACTCCGATTCGACGATTACCACTCATCACCAGTAAAGATAGTTTCACTTGTCGTCTCGTGCTTTATTATTCTGTATTTTTAGAAGCCTTCAGTTATGATGAAACCCTACTTGATTTGACCAGCTGCCTTACTAGTGAAGACTGTTGCATTTACTTGACATTATAATGCGGCCAATTGGAGACGAGAAAGAATTATCCCTAAATTCAGAGCATTCATAGAAGAAGAAAACGATGTTATCCCATTTGCCGTGAAGGCGCAGGCCATTTCGCATTACCCAGAGTGCACCAACGGGGAGGCGACCTGCATTACACTCCAAAAATGTTGCGCTGTGCCAGTCACAAAATTTATAAATTACTTAATAAGCTAAATTTTCTAGTTACTTGCAGCCTTTTGAACTTTTACTCGGGCGAAGTAAAAGTCCAAAGTAACCGAAGCATCGGTTTCTTAAAGTTGGTTCTCTTGCCACTAGCAGTTCGTTGAACTTATTAATGATTTTAAGTGCAAAGCCGAAGCAGCTGGAGAACTTCCTTCTCGATACCTGTTAAGAAATTAAACAAGCAATTAATTACGCAAATAATATATAAACAAATAGAATTAAGCAAAAGGAAAGCCGTAAAATCGGATTTTCAAAGTCGCTCTCTAGTTGCTTGCAGCTTTTTGAACTTGGGGATAGAGTTAAGTAAAAAGCCGGAAATAACCGGAGAACTTACTTTCCGATACCTGCAAAACAAAGTAGATAAAATAAACTCTTTAGTTACTTGCAGCTTTTTAAACTTGGTGATAGAGTAAGTTAAAAGCCGGAAATAACCGAAGAACCGATTTCTTATAATTAAATAACTCTTACTAGCATAACTGACCTAGAAACAAATATTCTTACAATAAATATCTACAAAAATCCCTATCAATTTTTACTATTTCGAAAGCGTAGTATTAAACGCTTTAGCCGGCGGCTCTTCCGGCAAGCGATCGTATTACGATCACGTCGTAGCTGTTCCTCAACTGTGCGATCTTTTGCAGGAAACTTACGAGCCTTTTGTGGTTGGTAAGGTAAAATCTCTTCCAAATACGCAAGAGTTACGTTATTTCGCAAACTTGAAAAATTTCGAGATCGTCTTAAAGATTGCTCCCTTTGATTATGTACATTAACGTTGATCATATTTCGCTGCATTCGAGTTGTTGGCCCACCCAAGTAATTTCCGCTTGTATTTTCTCGTACAAGAGGTACCGAAAATGCTGGGATATTCGACAGAAATTGCGTTTGTTGTCTTCGCACGAAGTCTCTATATACAACTTGACGTGCTGGCGGAACCAAATAAGGTTGAATGTATGGCAGAACACCGATTTGTTGCATTCGGACAGAATTTCCACCACTTTTTAAAGTTTGTCCCTCTGAAGGGACGGAATTCGGAAGAATTTGTATAAACGTCGGAAACTGTGACTGCAATGGATGCACGAAATTAAATCTATAATTTTGTGACATGACTAAGTTTGGATAATTACCAAAAAATTCTCCGAGAGGAGGGATCTGATATGAAAAGGGAGGAGCTATCGGTGGAAAAGCTGGCGGCATTCCAAATTTTTTTGGTTGAGTGAAATTTTGTTCCCATGGTCTAAAGGGTTTAAACTCGCCTTGCACAGATTGAAACATTGTAAATTTTTTTCAACAACTCTGATATTATTTAAGATAATTTGCAGCTCTTGATGTACACTCTCGGATGACTGTCAAAAGAATGAGTATAACGGGGCACTTTCGTCCATTTATAGAGGACCTGAAATGTACAGGTAGGTAACAGGTAGCCAATATATTAATTTCTCTTTTGTTTACACTAACCAAAGTTTGGACAAAACGCCCTCCGTAGGTAGACATAATACACATTACCTTTTGTTCATAATACACATACCCTGCAGTGGGACTAGGAAACACATATTTTCTCATATTATAACTCATATAGGTTCGTCCGATGTTATCTGGAAAAAACCCTAAAGTATCTGTAAAATTGAGCCGACATGTGTGATCATCAAACGCTCATCAGAGAACATAAAAAAATATTTTAAAAATTCAAATGTTTTATTCTAATTTTCTATGTCCTATAGTTAAAAAAAAAGCACCAAATAGATTATTGCTTTGTACTCTATGATTTAAATTAATAATTTTCTATTGTACTGTTTTATCGACGGAAACTTTTTTTACCGACTTCGAATCAAAACAATCTTTTATTCATTATGTAGATGTCGCTTTTCACAGTAGTTACCTGCGAAATTTATTGTATTATTTTTATTAAAGAATTAAAATTTTTGGAATCAAAAAACGGTATTATAGCTCTATATATAATAATTGATACTTTATAGTCACAAATTATGGGATGGGGTGCGGTTTTATTATTTATTTTTCATTTTTTTTTTCAATAAATATTAAAAAAAAAACGCTATTTTTCCTCCAAACTGAAAAATTTTAGTTTCGAAACCTCCTTAACGTTACTCTGCCAAAACGATTAACTATAATTATTTTCAATTAACTCGGCATAGAATTATGATTTTAAGTGGCTGCTAAAAATTCATACAAATTAAAAAGTGTCATGAAATCCTTGTTTTACAGGAATTAAACGTACTCCCTCTCTTAATTACTATATCATATATCCATTTTTATACCGGCTTCGCTTGTTAAATAATATATTTTGTTGTTGTGTTGATAAACTTAATGAACAAAAAAATGTTCAAGAAAGTAAGTTAGCGTTAAATAAGTAAGGAATAAGGATAAACTAACGAGATTTCGGGCAAATAACAATTAAGAGTAGGTGCAAGCCATTTATTGATTAGGCTGCTGCGGCTAATAAGTGAGTAAATATTTTAAAATACACATTATATTATATAGCAGAAGTATACTTTAATTATAAAATTATATTCAAATACAATAAAAATAAAAAAATATATATTATATCTTTTTTTATATTTATTTGCCGATTCTTGAGGCAAGAATAAGGGATGTGTTACAAGCATCCAAGAGCACATCCAATACATATCTAAGTGATCTCAAGCATCCTCCAGGAATTCAAGTACAATAAAAATTTACAAAAAGTGCCAAATTAACTAATTACCAAAGTAATTGTATAAAAGTTTATAAAATGTTATTCAATCGCTAAAACACCAATACGGACGCACATCAAAATTCTGATACTGTGTGTTATGTGCATAAAAAGTTCGGAGTAATCAGAGAAAAAATTATAAAAACAAGATGGCGTACCCATTTAAATTTAGGCTCTAAAGTCTAAGAAACCAATGGACCAAGGAAAAAAGCATTATCGTTTTAACAAAAACCGAAACCAAAATAATAAACCGCTTGACATGCCAGACCTCTCTTCACCATCTCTATCTATGCAAACAAAGGTGAAAAGAATAGAACCACTGAAAGGACCTTGTTGCTACAACAACAGCAACTGAGATAATATCCTGTGTTAGGAAAGTTCTTGAATGATGTCTCTGCAATGCCGCCAAAGCCTCTGAAAGGACCTTTTAGATCTGTACCTCTGGTGCTACAACAAACACTGAAAGGACCTTTCAGACCTGTACCTCTGCCGCTCCAACAGCCACTAAAAGGACCTTTTAGATCTGTACCTCTGCCGCTACAACAGCCACTGAAAGGACTTTTTAGACCTGTACCTCTGCCGCTACAACAACCTCTGAAAGGATCTTTTAGACCTGTACCTCCGCCGCCACAACAACAACAACTGTCAATGTTAGAAAAGAAACTGGAGGATCTTAAAAAAATGTACGATGAAAACTTTAAATGAATATGCAAAATAACAAAACCCGGAGCCAAACATGATGATTCGACACTTAACTAAAACCATGTTGAGATCAGCCAATAGGAAAACTTAATCAAAAAACCGAAGGAAAAATACGTTGAATCAGATTCAAAACGAAACGAATGCAAAGCAACCATCAAATAAGAGGAAAATTAATAAGGAGGCAACTCCACGCTTGTCACTAGGTGTCGTAAAAACAACAAGAGAAACTCCTACACCAACCCACCAACCGTCGTCAAAGGAAAAAAATTGTCAACGGCCAATGCAAGCTTCAGAATGCAAGGAAAACGTTAAATAAAAGGAAATATAATAAGAAGACAACTCCACGCTTGTCACCAAGTGTTTTAAAAGCAAAAATGGAAAGTCTTTCACCAACCGCCGTCAAAGAAAAGCAAAAAAAATTGCAACAGGCAGTGCAAGCCTCAAATTCAAAGCAAGTGAATGCAAAGAAACCGCCAAATAAAAGGAAATATAATAAGAGGACAACAGAAACTCCTTCACAGCTAAACTTGGAACAGGCAGTGCATATAACTACCCTTGATTTTTTCCATTTGCGGCATTACCACATCCATCGCCATTGAAGTTTAGTAAATATACGGATTATCAACTGAAGAATAAAGCGGAAAGCAACATGTATGTAGTGAAGAAAGTAAATCCACAACAATATGTGGTTGTATCAAACAAGCTTAATTAGGCGCAATTAAGTTTTACAAAACATAAAAAATTACAACAAAGGTAATATCTAAAATATATATAATTAATATACATATATTGATATGTAACTATGAATGTATTTTGCGTAAATATGTATGGATATACATATGTATGTATAAGTGTGTGAAAATTTAGAAATATAGTGTTGAAACTATTTTAAGATTTTCCTTAATACTTTTCATATTAAAAGTTAAAATGAAGTGTCACACAATGTAAACAATTTTCTGTAAACCTCAAACAATGTAAACAGATTTTTGCAAATGTCAAACCAGAGAATGTTAATAAATTTATTAGTAGATGATTAATATTATTTATTAACATTAATTCTTTTTATTAACATTGTTTATTAATTAAAAACATTAATTATAAAGTATTAACATTCTCTGGTCAGTTCTAACAGTTTTCTATAATGAAAACGTCATATAAAGTATACCAAAATGCGAATATTAATTTTAGCAATTTTTTTATTAATCTTCTGCAGTCTCAGTTAGTCTTACTATTAGTCACAAACGTCATAAACAACTCTAAATAATCAAGAAGTGTGATTTTTTTTAAATAAAAAAGTTTTGGTTGATCTGCTTGAATTTAAAACGCCAAAATTACCGCGAAACAAGTTCAAATTACTTCTTTATTCTTGCCTCAATTTGTGATAGGCGTTTGAAACTTGAATTAAAGATTTTCTCTTTTTCACACATTAAAAAATTTTAAAAATTATTCGAGACAATAGCAACTTAACTGTTAAAACCTAAACGATCAAAAACTGATGACGCTGAACTTTTTTGTGGTCTTCTTTGTATTGGAGATGATTTCTTAGAAATATTAACTCTACCGACACGCTTTGTAAGTGCCGACACCGATTTGCCTTGTGTTGTAGAACTGCAAATATTACTTGCACCACCCAATCGACGATGTACTGGTAATTCCTGACGCATCAGAATTTCATCTGACTTCAATCGCAAAGATTTTGCTTTGACGGGGCTAATGCGTGATTTTGCATTGATATTGCTGGCAGCCTTTAAGTTGTACGTTTTCTTTGTGGTATGCAAGATCGTGTCTATTAATAAAAAAAATGTTTATCAGTTTAGCTATACAAAGCTAGTTTAAAAATGCGTGTAACTTACTCAAACCCAGTCTTGATTTTACGCCACCTACAGCGTTGCCTTGATAAACGCTTCCACCATTTGATTTGTAATTTCTTTCGTTGGGAGATTGTTTAAATCGCGGTACCGATGCTATTTCATGCACCTCTGCGGTTGATGCAAATTTCACAATTTTCTCACTGCTGCTTACAGCATTGGAGCTGGTAACGATATCATCCATATCAATGTCATTATCACCATACATTGAATTATTATCGTCGTCGTCACTTTCGTTTGTTTTTAATGGTACCTTCTTCACCAGTATAACCTTTTGTTTTTGTGGATGTATGCGTACAGGTGATATATTTGAAGTTACGATCTTAGATTTTACTATTGTAGAATGATTCTAAAAACAAAATATTAATTAACTAAATATTAATATTAATACTAACTAACTACAGTCCGCTGTTAATGAACTTACTGTTGTTTTCGAAGTGTTTTTTAATATTGGTTTAATATGTTTAGCTATGATTAAATCATTATCAGCATCTTCCTGTGATTTTCCGCCCAAACGTGAAAATATAGATGAACCAGCAACTGATTTATTATTGTTGCCACCGACACCAGTTACTCGTACTTGTACATTGCGTATAGTTGTTGCTTTCGCGTTACTGTTACTACTTCCACTACTAATTTCGCCATCATCTGTATCATCTTTAGCCAAATCTATAGTGGATGAAGAGTTTTTAGCTAGACGTTCAAATACATCGGAACGTTGTGTGTTTTCACGTTGTGAATATACTAAAAAGTAAAATTATATTTTAGTAAAGAAAGAAAATAATAGCTAATCAATGAGAATTACTTACATTTTTCTTTTTTGGCAAGTATTTCCTTGCTTCGCTTTGTGCTACCAGAGGGAAGCTTTATTTTATATTTACCTTCATGCTCTGGTAAAACGCGTCGAGTTTGCTTTGACAATGGTTCACCCAACTCATCTGAAGACTTTAGATATACACGGCTGCTACTTGTGGTTGAAGTACTTGATGTTACTGGCACAGCTGCAATAAATAATAATAATAATATAAGTATTATCTAATAAGAAATAAACAGCTGCAACAAAAACATTTGATAAATTTGTTAACTTACATTTTAGTCTAATCGTGGTAGTCGTTGATGGACGCTCTTGTGATAAATGAGGGTTTGCCGGTACGGCTGCAATGGGCACACACATTTCCGAATTGGTGAGCACTTTTTCTCTAGCAGTTTGATCACTCACAGTCTTTGCATGCCTAATTTATAAATTTAAGTACAAATATACTTCGTCACCACATAAAATAAGTAATATTATTGCATTTTTTATTTTTCTAGTTTTTGAAACTTTTGTTTTTATGAAATTTACCTTAATATAGCTATTATGTCGCCCATCGGTGTTATACCCATTTCTCGCAAATATTCTTTATTGAGATCCATTAACATATCATTTTGTATGCGATTTTCCACAAATATATGTGCGTAACTGGCTGCCGCTGGTGAAGGTATACCAGATGCATTGAAGAATTTCACCCATTGTGCTATTCAAAAAATTTACAGTAATAATTAGGCTATTTTGCATAGATATAGATATAAATAAATAAACAAGTCTGCCCACACTTAAGTCCACAATACTAAATAAGTTTTTTTAACTTAGTTAAAATCACACTAATCCTTTTACACACCTGCTGCTGCGTTCGACATATTCGTAACACTTACAAGCACATTTATTTAAATATATTTATAATATTTCTAACGAGTGCACTTTTCACGGACGAAATATCAAATGCTAAAAATAATTATACGTTCTCTGATCGCAGCCATTAAATGTCACTACAAACGTCAAGCAGAATATGCTCATGAGGTTGCCATAACGATTAGTTCGCTAAAGAAAATGAAATTGTGCCATTATTCGTGGTGAATCTGAAATGTCAGAATTTTGCCCATCAGTAACTAACTCTGCATTTTTATTGTTTAATTAAAAATATAAATATAAAAAAAAATATTTAATAAATTTAGGATTATAAAAGAAAATATAGAATGGTTACATTACTTGAAGACCGACAAAACAGATGGCATCTCGTCTTTGTTTTCTCTATAACAGCTGACTTCTGTTGTTGTAAATAAGATTAACCTCTAAATAAATATAAAGTTTAGCAAAAGTGGTTATAATAAGTATTAAAGATTAGTTATTTCTGTGTACAAGATGATTTTAGGAAAATTTTTAGCGCACCGCACTGTGCAAAAAATTAAGTATTTGTTACCGAATAAGACACTACACACACATAAGCGACTGCTTTCGGTTACCAACACATTAGCCACTAAGGATTCCCTAAATATATCAAGCGAAAAAACGCAAAAATATTTGGAAAGTTTGCGCGTTGAATTCTATAACTTGCGAACTAATCCCACACCGCACACAATACCTCGTCTAAACCAATTAGATGGAGTTGTATCTGCTCTAGAGCAATATCGCTTACTAAAATCTAAACTTGCGAGCAAAGAAGATATTGAAAATGAAAAGGATGTGGAAATGCGACAACTTCTTGAAGAAGAAAATGAAGTAGGTGTAAAAATATGCATATATTAATTTTAATGAATATCTTTGAAATTTTTCAGGTATATGGAGATATTTTACGTCAAACGGAAGAAACATTACTTGATAAGATGCTTATGTTAGCCGAAGAACAAACATATAACTCATTAATATTTGAAGTTAATGCCGGCGCCGGTGGCCAAGAAGCAATGCTGTTTGCGCGTGAGCTTTTTGACATGTATACAAACTTTTTTGATTATAATGGATGGTCGTATGAAATTATCGACAATGAGGAGACAGGTATCGGTGGCTTACGACATGGTAATGTTATTGTACAGAATAGAGAAGCATTTAACCAAATGCAATATGAAGGTGGAGTGCATAGGGTACAACGGGTGCCTGCAACTGAAAAATCTGGTCGCATTCACACGAGTACAGCTTCTGTGACAGTAATTCCACGTCCAGACAATGTAAACATTATTATATCTGAGAAAGATTTAAAAATTGAGACAAAAAGAGCGAGTGGCGCTGGAGGTCAGCACGTCAACACTACAGATTCGGCAGTAAGAGTAGTCCACTTACCAACAGGTTTAGCAGTGGAATGCCAAACTGAACGTTCGCAAATAAAAAATCGTGAACGGGCTATACAACGTTTACAAGCGAAGCTGGTGCAACGGGAATTAGAAAGTAAAGAAGCAGACGAAAAACGTACTCGCAAAGCACAGCAGGGTAATTTAAACCGTAATGAGAAAATTCGTACCTATAACTTCGTTCAGGATCGCATTACAGATCATCGTATATCCAATGGCACAGTGCATAATTTAGAAGAATTCTTTGAAGGCGGTGAAGGCTTGGAGAGACTTATAAAACGTGTCGCTGTAGAATATAGACGTGCAAAACTAGTAGACTTAATTGATAAATATGAAGCCTTAGTTGCTGAAACGGAAAAAGGCGCGAAGAAAAATGTGAACGAATAAATTTATATTCAAAATATTTTTAATTTGATAAACTAATTTTCACTTTTATCCATTACATTTAAATTTGGTTTGAACTTATTTAGCAATATTACTCCAGTCTCCAGCAGAACCCATTTGCATCAAATGTTTTCGTACTTCCTTTTCCATTATCGCTTGTATTTCACGGCAACCGGTCAACGCCTGCTCCATGACAGCTGGTAAATTATCAAGATGGAATCTTTGTGACATTTCCATGAATGCGATCTTATTAGATGTTGGTAAAGATGCGACTGTTAATGTAGGTCCTCCAGACATTTCTTCCACATGCGAAACATCCGTAAGGGGTATGTTGTTTTTACTCAATGACGCTGTACATGCCACAACGTATTCTTTAAGACAAATACCAGCATCGACAAGCGCAAGAGTGGCGGCATTTAGAGCAACGGCATAATTAGCACCATCTGCTTGTAACACTTCCACGTATACATCAATTTGTGAACGTGGGTATAACTCAGTCTTTATGGCAGCCCTCAATGCTTGTCGTAAGTAGAGTGTAATTTCTTGTGATTTCCGATCCCCACGTGGTCTGTTCTTACGTTCCGCAGTAGAAAATGTCGCCATACTATATTGACAATTTATAACCACTTCGTTAAGATCGAGTTTGTTACTTTGCGCCTGATGAGGGCCATAAACTGCGGCAAGCACTTTTGTGTTGCCTTGTTCCAAATAGGCGCTACCGTCAGGTTGTTCAAATACACCGAGTTTACATTTGATACAACGGAGTTCATGAGGACGACGACCATCTAGACGTAGACCCTGCTCACTAAGCAATTCAAAATTAGACATATCTTTCAATAAAATTAAATCTTAATTCGTTAAAACAAGAAACAAATTGTTTTGTATTGGAATTGCACGAGATTTAATGTTGCGGTGTCAATTTTGTTTTGTTTTGTCGAATTTGACAATTGTCAACTCAGGGTCGCAATAGAGAAACTGAAAATGTTTATAGAACGTTCAAAATATTTTTATATATAAATATTAAGTTTGATAAATAGTATTGGAAATACATACATTTATTAACGTTTTAAACTTTGAAATGCGATTACATCGTTAGTATTTGAAAATTTTCGTTAGTGATTGCTATAAATGAGAACTTTTTGATCTCCGTAAAACAAAGAAACTTGGTATCACTGGTATTTTGTGTCAAAAGTGAAGTCATGTAAAAAATGCAATGGGCGTTTAACAGTGAATAAAACGAATTATTTTCAATAAACATAAAGAAATTCAACACATTTATATTAAAAGTTATTGAGAAAAATTAGTGAATATTTGAAAAAAGTTGGTACGTTACCAGCGGTGTTATAAAAATAAAAATATGTTATTTTCTCTTAACCGTGAAGGAATTTCTCTACGCAATATAGTCGCTGTTTTAACTATATGCATGCGAGTATAATGAAAACCGCCCACCACCCATCACCAATATTTTCTTTTTACGAGCCTGCGAGCGTTACAAAATTGTAATTCACAACACTAAATTTGAGACCGACGATAGTGCCAGTGGCCAACAGCGCCAATTAAAGTTAATTAAATGTAATTGTAATGTTGATTATTGGAGGAAGGGAGCGCGACGCAACTCTAGGGTCTGCTTAACAGAGTTAAGAGCGTTGCACATTTTACCCATACATATGTTTTGCTTATCCATATTATTAATATACATACATATGTACGTACGTATATGTATGTATAAATTTATTATTATGTGTTTTGATACAAGTTGAACAAGCGCACACAATATTTTGAATTGCGTTCAACGTAAAAATGCATAAGTAATAAATTATATTTAATAATTGAAATATGTGTTTGGAATAATTACTATGTTTCTTGTATTTACATTAGATTAAAACATTTAATTACGCCAAAACAACGGTTTAAGTCTAAGGATCACATTATAATGCCACCATTGAAGACATACTCGCCACACAACGAATTCAATGCAAATTGTCACAATGGCAATAGTACAACTGGCGAAGGTGAAAGTAATACATCAGCCGCAGCCGCAACAGCATCTTCAAACTTAAGTGATATTTGTGGCGCTGTAAGCAATGCAGGTGCACAGCAACGCGCTTCACTGCCTTGTTACAGCAATGCACAGTTTCCATTCAAAGTGTTAGCCAATTTAAATCAATTACGTGCAGAATCGCGTTTCTGTGACGTAGAAATTGTTGCTGGTGGTATTACATTCAATGCACATAGGGCTGTATTAAGCGCGGCCAGCGCATACTTTGAGGCAATGTTCCGCCCTGAACTTGGTTTGAATGAAGTGAATCAGAAGTCAGTGGTGCTGCACACCATAGATGGCGAGATCTTAAGCATTCTACTGGATTTTATATACACAGGACGATGTGAAATTACACAGGTGCGTTAAAAAAATTAATTTAATTAATTTTATAAACAAATAATTATCAGTTTTTGTGTATTTTCTTTATTGAAATATTTGATATTTGTTTATTTGCAGTCTAATGTTCAAGAGCTATTAGCTGCAGCTGATATGCTACAATTGCCGGAAGTTGTTGACGGCTGCTGCGACTTTCTATGCCGCGAATTACATGCCACCAACGCATTGGGCATTCTCCGCTTTGCAGAAGCTCATAATTGTGAGACTTTAAAGAAAAGTGCATTGAACTTTGTGCACTCAAACTTTCCGGCGGTAAGTGAAATTGATATATGTATGTGTTGTGCTAAAAATACCAAGTTTAATTTTAATAGTATAAAATATAAGGAAATATATGAATATTTAAGGGAGAAATGTAAAAATATGAAAATAATTAAAAATTTAAGTTTGTGCTTGATGTGTTTCCGGCCGGGTTCGAACCGGCGACCTTGTGCGTGTGAAGCACACGTGATAACCACTACACTACGGAAACGGTTGTGAGTAATTTCACATTTAACATATTTATCATTACAGTACCAATGTATAAACCAAATATTTCTTTTTATTAACTAAATTAATATATTTATTTATTACAAATACATACCATATATGTATGTATATTAATGAAGATAAAATATAATTTAAAATTGCCTCTGTTTTTCCACAGATAACCCTTGAAGATGAATTTTTAGACACACCACAAACTCTGCTCGCTCAGCTACTTACTTCCGAGCAATTGCGTGTCGATTCCGAATCTCAAGTTTTCCAAGCGGCCCTACGTTGGATAAAACATGATGTTACTCAACGTCGTTGCTACGTCTTCGACACGCTATCACATGTCCGTTTAGCACTTGTACCCGTCAAAGTAATCGATCAGGCGTTGAAGGATTGTCGCGATATGTCCGTAAAGATTGCCTTACGTTCTATTTGTCGCGATATAGCGTCCAAGCGCGGCCAATTGGTGCCACTACGTGTCTGTCCGCGTCAACAAGCTAAAAAGAACATCTATATAATTGGTGGCTCGCGGCGTGAGTCGCAACGTGACTGGACACCATCCGATTGTATATTTGAAACAGTCGCGAAATTCGATATCTTTCGACGAGAATGGTCGGAAACGGCTCCAATGGAAATCGGACGCATTCTGCCTGGTGTGGCTGCATTGAATGGGAAAATATATGTCATAGGTGGCGAACGTGGTTCTCAAATTCTGGCTAATGGTGAAGTATATGACCCACAAACTGATATTTGGACACCGATAGCACCAATGATTGTGCCGCGTTGTGAGTTTGGTCTCTGCACCTTTGGCGGCACACTGCTGGCGGTGGGCGGTTGGTTAGGTGACGATATAGGTGGTTCAATTGAGTGCTATGATCCCGAAAAAAATGCCTGGAGCAAGTTGGGCGATTTGCCGGAACCGCGTTTTAGTATGGGTGTAGTCAGTTTTGAAGGACTTATTTATATAGTTGGTGGCTGCACAACGTCAAGTCGTCATTTGCCCGATTTAATAAGGTGCGTATACTTCAATTACTCTTCTCATATGTGACATATGTATGTAAAGATTTTTTATTTTTTGAACTTTAGTTTCAATCCCATAACTCTCGATTGGCAACCGATGGCACGTATGCGCACCGCCCGCTGTCAAATGGGTGTAGCCGTGCTAAATCGTCATCTCTACGTAGTGGGCGGCAACAGCAGTTCGCAGGATGTGCTGAGCACAGTTGAGCGTTACAGTTTCGACGATAATAAGTGGGAGAGTGTGTGCTCTATGTCTGTACCACGTGCTATACCCGCTGTAGCTGCTGCTGATGGCCTTCTCTATGTGGCTGGCGGCGATCAGGTTAGTTAATACGTTTTTTTTTTTTTTAATTTTTTTTTTAATTAATGTTTTAATTTTTTCAGCCGTGCGAGGATAACTTTTATCGTGCACATATCACAATCAACGCCGTGGAAGCATATGATCCCCTGACTGACACTTGGAAGAATTGCCCCGATTTGCCTGTAGGGCGCTCGGAGGCTGGCGCTGTCGTTGTTTAACGCATATTTATGCATAGTAACGTGACACTTTTGGGCAATAACAACTGCTGCGTTTATATCGTTGTGCGTTTAGTGAAAATTATGAAGTCTTTTAAAAAACGTATGCGATAAATTTAATATTCGATAGCTAGGGTATGCATTTGTATTATATCTATTTAATAATTTCATAATGTTATGATCTTTTAAAACATTTTTTACATTCTACATATAAAATTAAAATTAAGATTTCGCATTAATAAGCCACAACTATTCATATTATTTAAAAATTCTATTTTTGTATATTATGCATTTATTAGAGTGCGAATTGGAACACCCTGCAATTACAATCTGATTGAACACTCAGGGTTGAAAATATTTTAATTCAAAAATTTTGCATTAATATTCATTTTTTTTGATAAATTGACAAATTTCTAACTGAAAAACTGTATTTAAAATGAGTTAAATATCAAAGAGACGAAAACTAACAAACAAACTATTTTATTAAAAATAAGCTTTAATTTTGAAAAGTTAACAAAAGTGATACGCAAAATCGAAAAAAAATTCAAGTATAAAGTTGGTTAAAGTTAGTTAGTTAATTGGAAGTAATTGTTTTTTTTCGTTCCGGTATTTGGGATATAAATTTCTTTATTTTTCGATTTGATATAAACAAAAAATGCGCAAATTGTTTTGAAAGTGCCTAACATCTGCACGTAAACATCAATACACAAATAAATGATACCAAAGCGATCAATAAATTATTTAATGATTTGTTGAACTTTTGAGCGCCAAGACTGTTGAAAAGTTCTTACAATTATGTATTTATTCAAACCTTGCAGCATTTCCTAAAATGGAGTAAACAAATAGGCTTCCAATTGTAATTGTTAACAACACCTAAATGAGATAAATAAATACAGACATGTCAAATTTAGTAAGTAAAAACGATATTCAGCGCATCTACAAAAAAAAAAAAAAATAATAAAAAGGCTACAAAGTTAATTTGAAGCGCTATAATATTAAAAATTATAAACTTACATATAACGGTGTCTTTTTCATAACAAAACATCAAATGTATGTAGGTATCCTGTAGTGCGTATTTAAAATACCGTTAGCACCGTCTATAATAACTGCAAATACAAAATTATGCGAATATGTTGTAACTAACAATTGTAACTAATTGTATTAAAAAACTTTTATTATACTAAAATAGAAGGAGATTATGTGGCACATCTAATTTATGGTTGAACTAATGTGTCTTTTTTGTAATAAAAGCAGCAATTTATGCGCATCATTTTTGCTTTCAAGAACCTTGACACTGAGGAGAAATCAAATAATATAAAAAATAAAATTTTCAACGTTAACGCATTGCTAAAAAAGAAAAAACAAAAAGAAACATTTTCATTTGAAGCAAATATACAGTAACTATTGATGTTGTCACTTTACGAACTATAAAACTGCGCTGCTGTTCAATATATGAGATAATCGCAGAAATCTTGTGTAATTGTTATTTTTTAAGTTTGTGTGAAATCGATCTGATCGTTCTAAAATAAAAATACATAAAACAAGAAAGGAAGAGTTAAGTTTGGGTATAACCGAATATTTCAAACTCTTGCAACATGTAAAGATATAAGACAGGGAAGTAACTTGCTATTGCGATCTCCTGTGCCAAAATACAGGTCTAAATCTTAATTTGGTGTTTAGTTATAATTTTTTATAAGTTTTCGGGATATGGCGCTTGTTGGGCGCACATACCAAGTTTCATCAAGATATCTCAATTTTTAATGAAGGTACAGCTGGTAAGGTCGGGCAGACAAACAGTCACCCCGATTTCAACTCGTCTCTTCATCTTGATCATTTATATAAAGTGAACAAAGCTGTTACACCCTGTAATAACATGTTGCGAGAGTATAAAAATCAAACTCTTTTGAAGATAAAAAATAAAATTATGTCACACAAAATGTTGTATCAAATGACTAAATAGAGTACAGATATAAGTATTAACATTATCACTAGCTTTAAGAAAGTGCAAATAAAAAATAATATAAATATGTACAAAAACTGTGTGTTCTTCATTAGAAAATCTAATTTTATCCTGCGCAAATATCGTCATCTAACAATTTGTTTGCAGATTGTACCTTTATCTTATAGAATAATCTATGACAAATTTCATGACGATACCTTGTGAAATAAGAAAGTTTTCCATACAAAATTTACTTGAGTTTGATCGGTGAGTTTGTATGTCGGCTGTATGCTATAGTGGTCCGAAATCGGCCGTTATAACAAATAAGCAGCTTCTTTGTGTGAAAAGTAGAGTGGTAAAATTTCAAATTGGTATCTCAAAAACTCTAAAAAATAATTTTGCATTAAAACTCACCGAAAACTACTATATTTCAATAGAAACATAAAATATAAGGGAAAATATTAAAATAGTAAACAGCATTGTGTTTCCGGCCGGGTTCGAACCGGCGACCTTGTGCGTGTGAAGCACACGTGATAACCACTACACTACGGAAACGGTTTACCTTATAACCTCAAACTGCACACTTCACTCATATTTCTCATAAGGACACACCGTTTAAAAATTAAAAAAATTAGAATTTGTGTTAGTATGTTGTAAACCAACACAGAATGCCTCTGAGCAATAAAAATTTATACTTGATGTTGGTTTTCAGCGGTAGAAAAAAATTCCAGAAATAATTTCAAGAAATATGATGAAAATGGAGCAGTAGTCTTCATTTCAGCTGAATCTTAATCATCGGGGCACCTTAGAAAGATTGCTAATAATCTCGTATACTAAGAAATCTCATAAATACAGAATACTTCCATTTTTGTATGAATTATATGTATTTGAACTTGGCACCTTCAGTTAATGCAAAATTATAATTTAAACCGGGAATCATAGCTTATACAATATATTTTTAAAAACCTTACAAAGATACATGAAATTCTTAACATTCTATACTTTCAACCATCCAATTCTTTTAGGAAAATATTGAAAGCGTTACGCATATGCTCACTGCCAAACTGTGGATTAGACTTAAGTGTCTCGCGCAGCGCGTAACGACAACTTTTCAAGTCGTAGGGGCTAGTGAATTTTTCTTCGCTACGCAGCAAACCCAGCTGCATCAACATGTAATTCAAAACGCGACGCTCTTGTTTCGTCTCCACAGCATAGTCGACTGTTTCTTTATAAAGAGCTTTTGCCAAATCCAATGCCGCGGGCGATGATTCAGAGAGGTGTGCACATTTCAATGTCGTAAAAATGAGCAATAGCAGACGATTATCGTCAGTGAATTGCTATCGATAAGAATAAATAAAATATTGAATACAAATTATAAAAATAATATTATAAATTACCTCAATAATGCTTTTGAAGGCCTTCAATTTATCTGTCTCCTGCAGTGACTCGAATGCTTGTATGGTGCAAGGTTTCTGACTCAGACAAAATGATTCAACGGTAACTGGCTTTGCTGGTGTCGCTTGTTCAACAAAATGAACATTTTTAGCAGACATAAATGTATCATTTGCACCAAACATCTGTTAATCATATATAGAAACGAATCAGTAAAAAACAGACACTTTGCAACATTTGTATGTTTGAAAATGTTTACATTTGTTGTAAAAGCGGGAGATGTTATGTACGCTTCATCGCCCTCTTCGTCGGCATCTTCATCTTGGTATTCCTCATCTTCATCAACTTCCTCAGTAGTATCCTAAGCAATTTAAAAAAAATATTTATTACATTTATTTATTTACTTTAGCTTGTGCATACATCTTCTTCATCATCGTCATCCTCTTCATCGTCGTCATCTCCGTCCTCATCTTCATCATCATCGCACTCAGATTGATCTTCTTCAAGGCTCTCTAATGCATTTGGATTTGCAAATGTCTCTATAATCTCCTTAACACGTTCACGTCCTTCATAACCAAACTAAAAAAATTTAATACCATAAGTGAAAAATGTCTCAGCACAAATTAGCAGCCCTTACTTGATTGCCATCTAGGTTAAGCCTCTTTAAATTTGTCTTATTTTGTAAAGCTTCAGCCAAAACAACACCGCCGTCTGCGCCGATTTCATTGAACCCCAAATCCACCACCTCGAGTTGATTATGGTTTTCGCTTAATGCCTCAGCAAAATGATAAGCGCCATGAGTTTTGAGCAAACAATCACCAAAATTAATATCTTGCAACCTAAAATTGGAAAAAACAATAATTTAAGCTAATAAGTTAATCGCTTGTACAATTTTGCTAACTTACATTGGCGTGCATGCAAAAGCTTCTGCTAGGGAAGCTGCGCCTTTCTCAGTTAATGTGTTGTCGTTCAAATTCAGAATGCGCAAATTAGGGTTCTCTTTGAAGCCGCTAGCTAATGCAGCAATGCCCGCATGATATATGGAATTTTGTGGCATTGCTATTTCTTCCAAAGTTTTTAGTGTAGAAAAAATTTTTGCTATGGCTTTAGCACCATCGTTTTCCAAACGATTGCGACCGGCAATAAAAACTTTCAACTTAAGTGGTGTACCGGCGGCAACGCTGCTCTTATGACAATCCAATATAGCTTTTGAAAGCATTTGGCCACCGCCAATACCCAAACCGCAATTATTCAAACGCAATGTTTGCAATGAGTAAACTACAGACGAACGCAAAAGATTCTCTAGTCCAACCATACCATTTGGACCCAGAGCATTATCGCTCAAATCTAATACTGTAAGTTTGGCACCGGCTACAATTAAACCATTACCCAAGTGCTTTAGTGACAATGGTGTCTCGGTTTTGAGTCTTCTTGAAAACATATTATACCATAATGCTTTATGAAATTCGGGGTGCTTCTCAAGGCCTTTTGCAATAGCAGCCGCCGCATCTACGCCCAAGGTGTTACCACCCAACTTTAGGTAGTGGACAACTTTTGTTGTTTCCAAAGCCTTAACAATATCAGCAACTAAGTAAATATGTAATATTTAAAGTTTAACAAACAATTTTCCTTAAAACAATTGTCATTAAGGGCATTCCACCCCTTACCATCCTCTGCTGTATCCCAACTTAGTTGTTTATCCTCAAACGAGAGCCCCTCTTCCTGCACATCATGCAACTCTTGTGCAATTGTTCCGAAATTAAAATTAGACATTATTGATAACGTAAAATTGTATTACTGTAAAAATAATTAAATCAAACACTTGCGAATCTTTACAATGCTTGCAAATTTCAAATATTTTTGTTGGAACGCTTGTTTTGTAGGTTATTCAGAAAAAAGCCGCTTTTTCGCCGCTTTGCAGCTGTCAAGATGGTAGTAGCAGGGTGACACTTATAGTAAAATATTGCATGCAATATGTTGGGGTGGTTTTCTAGGGTAGCCAAATTTTATTATTACATGCAATATAATAAAGGAATTTTCAAATATAACTTAGCACTTAGCTGTTAAATAGAAGTAATATCTAAATGATGGCGTTAATGGAATAATAATAATTGATAAAGAATCGGAAATACATGCAAACACTTAAAATATAAAATTTATTCAAAGAACAAAACTGCTATTTAAATCATAACATAAAGGTTTTAACACACAGATCCATAACATTTCATTAACTGTTGCTGTTTAAATGTAATCTAAGTAGGTTTAATACCCGCTTATAAAAATCATGACTTTTGAGCAATTTGCAACTCGAACTATTTTTTTTATCAATATGGTTTTTAAAAAATATTATAAAACACACGAGACCATCATAACAATGTGCTGAACTAACATTGTGTTTCTCGTTCTGCAAATACCTGTAGGAGCAACAAATTTTTTCCTTGAAGTCCATAAAATTTACTATAACTGCTGAATAGCAAAATAACCGTTAAAACTTGTACAATCACTTAACAGATATTAAGTAATTTATGAAATAATCATATTATTGTTTATATTTATTAAAATTTATTTTATTTATAGTATATTGAATGATAATGTTTTAAGTATAACCTTATTTGGTACATACTTAATGTTTCATGTTGCATCTTAAAATCCGTCTCTACGTTCATACATTTATCAGTTATCATAAATATATAATTAGTATGACAATGCTAATTTATATTCGAAAATATGTCAAAGAAATCAGTTCCAAATTAAAATTGTACACAAAGTTTTTGTGCGCTAAAAATACATATAGTAATATACAAATTAGCAAGAGATAACGAAAATAAGGAGTTTCTAAAAATAACGCTTCTTTCGCATAATTATTTCAATTTTAAAACAACACTTTTAGACAGATTTTGCGATACTTTGAAAAATACTTGTTATGCAATCTTCTTAATATACCGTTTATTTTGTATACTAACGCTAAACTTTCACTCGAAAGAAACATGCAGAGAACTTGTAAGTTGAACCATTTATATTTACAAATTTTAAACTACTTTCAAATTACTTAAAACATAAAAAGGAGATTTGGACGTCCAGCCGCCACGTTATCATTCTATCCGCACACAGCATTGAAATATCTTAATAATGAACAAAATTTGTTTAAATGGATAACAGTCGTCGACTGCAATTATTATTGTAATGGGTATTGACATTTAATTACGAACAAAAAGTAACCAATATTAATATGTTAAAATTATAAAAAAAAAAAATAAAAAAACTGGCATGTTGGCTCATTCACTGTGCCCAAGGTTGTGATGAACAATGGTTAATGGACTAAAATTAAAAATACAATACAAAAAAATCAGCAATGATTTGAATTGTGACGAAATGTGATATCGTATAAACAAGTACTGCGATTTCCGACTTCCGTTTGATCATAAGCTGATGGAATGAATGTGCACGTTTGAGTGTGTACGGTGGGAAAAGAATGTGTATAGGGGCGTTTGATTCAACATGAATGTATAGATATAAGGTGAATTATAATTGGTTATTGATAATCTTGCTGCTTCTCCAATTTCTTAGTGCTATAACTCTTCTGATCTCACATTTTATGTTATATGCAGACTCATTTGCACATTAAGTCTAATTATTTTTTTATAATTCATTGGATTGGAAATGCTTAACATTCAAAATCTGAATCGTCATCGTCGCTCTCGGATGCAACCCGTTTCTTCTTCTTTTTCTGAAAAAAATTAAATAAAAAGTAAATTAAATTTACGTTAGCGTTTAAATTTAATAGCAAATGCTGCTCACCTTTTTGTCACTATCACTATCGCTTGTCATTGCCTTCTTTCGTGGACGTTTCGCTGTAGGCTTCTTTTTTATCGGTGTGGCATCTGATTCGCTCACTATAAACGCATTGCTACCGTTAGGTTGATCGGCATCACTGCCATGTTCGTCATCAGATATATGTGCCACCTGGTAAGACTCTTCTTTGATACCATCATTATCTCGGAACTCGAGCTCACCATCGCTACTCTTTTCGGCTTCGCTATCCAATAAGCCAGAATAATTAATTTTCTTGGCAGTTGCTCTGCGACCTGGTCGATCTGCGCGTGGCGCAACATCGACATGCATTTCAATATCACTACCAGATCCTAAATCATCGTCTTCATCGGAAGAATTCTGTTTCTTTTTACGCTGTTGAACAAATAAAAAAACATGTTTAGTTCACATTGTATTCAATCAAGCAAAAGTTAAAAATGCTCACCCCTTTGCCGAAGTTCAATTTGGATTGTTTCAAACCATCTTTGGGTTTACGAACGCGCTTCTTTTTTTCTCCATCGCCGCCAGCGCCCGCTTCTTTAGCTTTTGTCTTTTTCAAAGCTGCCGGTGAACCTTTCGGTCCCTTTACGCCACCTTCAACTATTGCATCAAACTCATCCACTTCTTCACCCTTAGCTGCCTTAGCTGCTTTTTCGACTTTCTCCTTCTTAATCTTTGGTCTGGCGGCAAGTGCCACTGCAGTTGAAATCTTTTTCATAATCTCCTCAGTAACCTGTATGCCAAAAACATATATACATCAAACAGTTTTCGTTAATTAAATACATTACTTTACATACCTTGAACTCAATTTTAATGCCATTTGGATCGGGGAAAATGTTCTCATTGCCATCCTTAGCGGCACGCTTCTTCAATGCACCAGATAGAGCCTTTGCCTTAGCAGTTAAGGCCTTTGCTTGTTTCTTGTTGATGCCCAGCTCTTCAAGTCGTTCGCGTTCCTCTAATTCATTCAGTTTCTTTTCAAAATCATCCAAGTCATCCAACCACAAAGTTTGTACTGTCTTAGATTTAAGCGCTGCAAGCTCCGCTAACTTTGTATCGCGCTGTTTCAACAATTCATTTTTCTTTTCCTCGGTCAACATCCACATGGACATACCCAAAAGATAATCGAATTTCTTGACATCTGTTAATTTATTGAAAGCCTTCTCCAGATCTACCGGCTTTTTCTCCTTCTTCACTGTCGAGCTGGTTGCAGTTTCATCGGCTTGCTCTTCATCCTCTTCATCAGCCTCCTCTTCTTCTTCCATATTTATACGACGTTGCCATTCCTTTACTGGATCGGGTCTATAACCGCGTTTGATCAGTTCATCTATCATGGCTTTACGTTTCTTATTTTCAACCACTATGGTACGATCACACTTTTCCATAATAAAGCGTGCCTGATCGGTCAAACGATCAGCTTGTGCTGTCAATTGACCGATTAAGTACTCTTTGCGCTTAACATAATACTCTAGACGTACGGGGAAATATTCTTTCATAATATCAATAGATGTAGGAAAACGACGTAAGCAATTGTTTTGATCGAAGCAATGCATTTGATTTGTAGACATTGAAGAGGTTAATTTGAAAGCACGATGGAAGCCGCCATCTTCAGCTTGCAAGCGCTCGAATTCACCAGGAGTGAATGTAATAACGAAACGCACTGTGGTATCAGTATGATACTCGCGGTAATCGGCAACAACTGCCTTTCCTTTTTCACCGTTTGAAAGTGCATCTAAAACACTCTCCTTGTACGCTTGGGTCCAAGTGCCCACTGGCAGTTCAGATATTTCGATTTTATTATTCTGCACAATTTGTATATTGCCAGATGAAATATAACGGCCATCAGAAACGTAGTCAATTGTGCCCTTGAAATTTTTATACCTGTAATAAAAGTAAAACAAAAACAATTCAAAAGGAGCGGGTAAGTATGATTATCATATATATGCAGGGTTGCAAAAATTAATGAACAAATATTTAATTAGCCTTTAAATTAAACTTTTTATTTTGTAATCTCGAAAATCGTAATTTAATATTATTTTAAAATTTTTGATTCCAAATATAATACCATAGCAAAATTTTAAACCCAAATGCCGGCTTGAAAAAAATGTTAATCCCCCTTTTATAATTAAATATTGAAAGTAATGAATTTAAATGTATTATTTTGAAATCTCGATAATCTTAATTGAAACTAATTTTCAAATTTCTAGTAGCAAATGCTATATTAAAAAATTTATTCCCGAATACCGGACTAAAAAAAAATTTTAATCCCAAATACCGGATTGACAATAAAAATTAGTTAATCCAATGTTTATACTTAAAAATTGAAAAGGCTTCCTTAGAATTAAAAATTGAATGTTTAGTTTTCAAAGTAAATTTTTTAACCGCTATACTGTATATAACAACAACGTGCAAAGTAACTTACCAGGGATGCATTGGCAAAGGCTCCTCATTAGCCAGCATTCTACGTATATTCTGTATAATATCACGCGGGTTGTGATTGTAAATCTTTGTGGACCAACCTGTGCCAATACCATCAGCACCATTCACCAAAACCATTGGTATAATTGGTATATACCATTGTGGTTCAATCTTTTGACCATCATCAACTTCGTACGTCAACAATGGATCATCGGCTGGGTGGAATATGAGTCGCGTCAAGGGTGACATTAAGGTGAAAATATAACGAGCGCTCGCACAATCTTTACCACCCTGCAGACGTGTACCGAATTGACCACGAGGCTCCAATAAATTAATATTATTTGATCCTACGTAATTTTGCGCCAAATTGACTATGGTAGCCTGCAATGACATCTCACCGTGATGGTAGGCGGACATTTCAGCCACTGAACCAGACAATTGGGCAACTTTCACCTCACGTTTGTCATTACGTTTGAAACAGGTAAACATAACTTTGCGTTGGCCCGGTTTAAAACCATCCACCAGACATGGTATGGAACGGACATTGTCAGCATTGGAGAAGAGCACCAACTCAAGATTAACAAAGTCCGAATATGTTATGTGTTTGGTGCCTTTGGTGTACAGATAACGTTCAGGTAAACCAAGTACTTTTCGGCGTTTCACCTCGTCCATGTGCGACGTTAGCCATTCTTTACGTGCATCGACGTGTTTTTTGGAGAAAGCCATAACAATGGCGTCATCATCCACACTGCCGTCATACTTGAAAGTTATGCGGTGACGTTCCATGTCTTGGAAATATTCTTTAGCCTCCTTAGATGTGGAGGTACCCAAACCTATGAGCAAAATTACAAAAATTTTGGTTTTAAAAAAACATTCCATGCTATAAAATTAATTTCTTGAGTTTTATATGCACTATATTCGTAAATTTGAATTTGTTGAAAAAAAAATACCTTTGTAGTATTTGATATTATATGTGTTATTGTTGGGCGTATCATTCTTCCACTCTTCGAACTCGGGTAGTGAGTAGAAGGAAAGCACTTCATTTTTCTTCGATGCCTTAACAATTGGCGTAATGAATTCTTCGAGGAAAGGTAGTCGTAATAGTTCGGGCCAGTTTGTATGTATGAAATTAATCAGTAGTCCTTTTATATGTGAACCGTCTTGATCCTGATCAGTCATAATCATGACCTTGCCATAACGTAAAGTTTTCAAATCCTCCATTGTGGTGTATTTCTTCTTGTACTGCAAACCAATAATCTTTACCAGATTATTGATTTCCGCATTTTCAGCCAGCTGTTTAAAAGAAGCCTCACGCACATTTAAAAGTTTACCACGTAGTGGAAATACACCATACAAGTCACGTCCAATGACACCAAGACCGGATACAGCCAACGATTTGGCCGAGTCTCCCTCCGTTAAAATAAGCGTACATAAGTATGAATTTGATTTTCCAGCCTCGTTTGCGTCTTCGAGTTTGGGTAAATTCTTTATTTTAGAGGACTTTTTACCACCTTTCTTATCAATTTCACTCTGTGCTTTAAATTTGGCCCATGATAATACGGCCTCCACAATTCCGGACTTCGAAACATTTGCAATGAATTTTTCTGAGAGCACACATTTCGATCCAAAACTTTTGGACTGCAATGTCATGTTTTCTTTTGTTTGCGAATCGAACGTCGGATTTTCGATAAGACAATTGACGAATACCCACATATGGTTGCGTACTTGGAACGGTTTTATGTTAATACCACCTAAAATAAAAGAAAAGATTAAAATTAAAGAATATTGTAATATAAAAAAAGTTTATACAAACCTTTGTTCTTCTTCTTAACAACTTCGATCAATTGTTTAATTATCATATCCACTACATAGTCCACGTGACGTCCACCTTTTGTGGTTGCAATCGAATTCACGAAAGAAACCTGTTGGAAATTATTTTCTGAGGGACAGCAAGCTACCTCCCAACGTTCACCAGCTTGTTCGTAAACAATTTTAATTGTTTGACCGGAGTCATCACTATTCTTTACATATAAATCAATGTAATCCTTGAAATTCTTTACCGGCAATTTTTTGCCATTTAAAAATACAACTACGCCTTTTGTCGCAGCAGCAATATCATAAGCACGACGACACATTAGTGCAACAATATCTTCGTCGAGACGATCCATTTTAAACTTGGACAAATCAGGACTGAAAGTAATTTTTGTAAAATCGGAGCCCGCAAACTCTTTGATCTAAACAAAAAAATATAAATATATATTACATGAATATTTATTTAATTAGCGAGCATAGCCAAGTTATACAATTTTATACCAACCTTTGGCGGAGTCGTTTTTGACATGTTGTTAGCCCAAATTTGTTTGAAACTTTTCTTGTATTCCTTGGTACCGGTTTCAACCATGAAACTAGTTGAAAAAATGTTGCACAACTTTGCGCCATAACCATTACGACCACCAGTCACTTTTTTCTCATCATCATTGTAATTTGACGAAGTTAAGAGATGACCGAAAATCATTTCCGGCACATACATTTTATGTTCCTTATGAATGGTAACTGGGATTCCTTGCCCATTATTCCAAATCGAAATAGAATTTTTTTCCGCATCAATATCGATTTTTATTGTACTCATAGTTTTGTCGCGTTGTTTATTGTCGGCGGCATTTACAAGAATTTCATCGAAGATCTTGTACAAACCAGGTACATAGGTGACTGGTCGCTGTACCATTCGATTTTTTTCCTCATTATATACCCACATGGTTTCGCTAACGTGCTCCACCGAACCGATATAAGTGTCCGGACGCAATAAAATATGTTCTAATTGAGATTTCTTTTGGTACATTTTTTCGATGGAAGTACCACTCCCGGCCACACTACCACTGCCGTTCTCCATTGCTGTATAATTGGATAACTATGAATAAAAAAAAAAATTCTTTTAGAAAGTTTCAAATGCATTAATGCTCCGGTTATATAATTTGCCTCTACCAAAAGCTGTACTGAAATTTGTAATTTGGCGCCATGTATGACTGACGCTATACATACATATTTATATGTAGGTATGCATAACATTACCATAGCAAGAATATATTATGGCAAACAAAATATCTTTATACCTTGTAGATTTCGAGAAATACAAGAAAATATTAATATTCTCAAGTACAATTTAATATTGAGCACATTAAGGTAAATTAAAAAAAATATGAAAGCAGATGTTTTGAAACTCGCATTCGAATATGTACATCTTTTTAACGCACCCTGTATAGCAATTTCAAATTTGTGTGCCAAGAGAGTAAGCGTCGGTATAACATTCGTTATTTCGTCTAAAACTTAAAACAAAAGCATAGACGTAAAAATTTTAATATTTTCTGTGTCTTGCTACAATAAACAATATCAAAAACTGAAACTATTGCTTTTCTCATGTACAATCGCATTTGTTTCTTTCTCTTTGAGTTCCGTTTACTTTTTCGCTCGCTCAACCAAAGCCGCTGGCTCTGCCACCGCTGCCACATGAGTGCGCCATTTTTAATTTGCAAAGCGAATTGCAGCGAATGCCGCTTCGCGAATATACAACAAATTTTTATGTCCTCCAACTCTACTCACAACTCATACACTTTTTCAAAGCTATTATTAATGTTTTTACACTTAATACTTTTGTAATCCTACCTTGTATAGATAACCAAGGATTTATTTTCTTAATTATGCACAATTTCGTATAAATTGTAATGTAATCGGTCTCAGCACCGTAAGCTTCAAAGCCGGCAAACTGAAAATGTTCACGTTGTGCAATTGACTCCACAAATTCAAATGATTTTATTCAAATTGACATTAAAGTATATGAGTTATGAAAAGCAGTAAAAAATTTATTTCAATTTTACAACTGACTTCACGCACTGCGACTGCAACCGCGACCGAAACACCGAAACACGTCGTTGCTTTCCGCCGTTGAAAACTGAATTATTTTCGCTTGACGCGAACCACAGCGAAATGCCAACGCCGATGCGAACAGTAACAATGATGCCCATCCATGTATGCATTGCAGTTAATTTATTTAACTTTATATGAATAAGGGTATTCTTTTATATTCTTTTATATTCTTATAGCATTATTAGCAAGAATGATAGAAACAACAACTTTACATTATTAGCAATGACAGACGACAGACTTGTGCATTTAGACAGCTGATTGTGAAATTTGTTTACTTATTTAAAAAAAAGTGAAACAAAAATGAATAAGATAAATTATTAATAGACATTTTGGTATTTTTGGAAAATCAATATAAATTTAACGAAAAAATTCGTTTATTATTAACTACGTTAACTGTGCGTTGTTTATTTTCTGAAGTCTAAAAATATTAAAATTTCTTTTTGTTAAGATACTTGCACATAATATAATTAGCAATATAAAACCTGCTAACCTCTGATGCTGTAAACGCAAAGAAGGCGGCAGAGATCAAGCGACATCTGTCAAAAAATAGCAAAAATCAACAACTTTTGAGCAGTGTTGCTTCTCAAATTTGGTAAATTCAGCTAAATATATGAAATTCATCTGCATTGCAAACTTGCATTAACATGGATGAAATGCGCAAGTAAATGTAAATTAAGCCCGCTAATGCATATTAGCTCTGTCGTCTATCAGGGCAGGAAGTTGATGAGAAGTAATTATGTATTATAGAGATAGTAAGTTTCTTTTGTTTTAGGCACTTGTCTATAATTCACTTTCGAGATGCTAATTTTATTTACAAATAAGATTTATAATACACTTCTTTAATAAAAATGCTATTGAATGCAGTGTGCTGCCAACTTTTGTTAATTGGAAAATGTGTCTGTTAATTCAAACTTTCAATTCAATTTATAAGTTAAATTCTTCATATTCTTTTATTTCGATTTAGGTTTTTATTTAAATTATAATAAGTTTATACAAAAGAGTTACATATTTATAAGAGTGAGTCAAATGTTAAAATATATATTACTAATATTATGCGCTAAGAACCGTTACCACAAAGCGACAAACTTCTTTCGATTTACTAGTATTTTGATTTAAAAATTTTAACATTGAAATCTTTAAAACAAATATTAATTATTATGTATTCTCAGCAGAATAATGACAATATTTTGTCCCTACTTGCTTACATATGCATAAAATATTTCGTTCCTAGAAATAGCTTTTAAAAAACGTCCGTATACAAAAACAGGATTCGTATATAAATTCATTTACAAACATACATATAAACATATGTATATAATGAAATGCAATTTTAAATGCAAATTCTTTCCATATCTTTTTGGCACAGCAAGACGTGAGTCCTGAGTGAAAGTTTAATATATGCATGTACTTATTGTGTTTATGCATAAAACAAAAATAAAAAATCAACTTTTTCAGTATCTAAATTTTCTATAACAGACTAATCGTAAAGAATTTGGCAATATTTTTGACAAGAATAAAAAATAAACAGTTTTAACATTTCAATGTGCTGGCGATTAATATCCCTAAATAGCAAAACTACATTTACCGACTTAGTAGTTACATAAATAAAATTCCAAATGCATTTCAAAAATTGCGCAGTTATAAATTTACTTAGAGATTCTTTCTGTTTAAAGATCATCATCCCCAATACCTTCGAATGCCTCATTGTGGACAGACTCTTCAGCACCATTACGAAAGAAAACTGCAGAATACGAACTCGAACTGGATATTTTTGGATTGAATTTCGTGCGAGTACGTTGAGTGAAAAATTTAACAGGTGCAGTTGGCGATGATGAAGAAGATGAACTTGACGTGGTAGTCGCTGTTGTTGCAGCTGATGATGACATTAACTCTGTGGACAAAGATGGTGTGGAAGCGGATGACGTTAATGTCGGTCGAATATGTGATACTCTTCCGTTTCGTGAAACATATGAAAGCAATTGGGATTGAGAAATTTCTCTAACTCGTGCATTCAAACCATCAACAGTATCTTTACAATTCAGCAATTCATCAACCATTGATTGTAGACAAACCGACATAAGCATAGCTTGTGAACTTGTTATGGTAATCCATCGCAAAGTCTGTTTGGACATTAAGTATTCAAAAGCAAGCTGTAAATTTGTTGGCGATTTTCCGTAATTACTTGCATTTTCATCGGTACTGTTTGAAATTGATGAATCTATGGTACATGTGTTATGCATAGCTGTTACCCGCCAGCAACGCATTCGTGTTACACGAAATTTAGTCTCATAAATTTTCCCAGCTTTTGCAGTACGCATACTTAACTCTTTATTTCCAATGGATATAAGTGCTGTGGTTTTTGTTTCCGGATAGTCGATAAGTGACGCACTGAATTGCAAGCACCCGTAAAGTGGTAATTGTCGTGCCATCTCTATGTACTCTGTTTGCATCCCGTGTTCTTGCAAACTAGATAGCTTCTGTAAAACTTCGGGAGGGGCAATTATCCATTCATTATCTATGTCGCATACAATTTGTGCAAAAAGCAGTTTTAGAGCAACCTGGTCATGCAATAATCCCAAATCATATGTGGGATTCCAATAGCTTTTGCGAATCATTACTTGGCACGATAAAGTCTTCTCTTGCGCCCATAAACGTGATAAATAGGGTGATTCGAAGTCCATTAATCGTCTTAATAGCACCAATTTGTTTTGTGTAATATCACTGTTTTGCCGTCGCACCAAATATAGACAAAAATGTTGCATAAATTGTGTGGGCAGTTGTACACATTCACATACTTTACGCAATACCGTGCTAGCATTATCGCCAATATGACAATTGACCTGCAGGGTGAGGTCATTTGATAGCCACACCTCCAAAACAGCTGACACACGCTTAAGATCGCTACCACTATAATCCAGCCCTAAAATACCATCGGCTAAAGAAGTTTCCTGTTGTGCATTCAGCAGATAACTTTGAAAATTATCCATTTTCGAAATGACGGCATCTTGTCCACATAATTGCAAATAATGTTCTAAAGAAGCCCTTCTCGATTCTAGTTGCCCATTAGTTAATGGTAGCAGACGCTTTGGAGGGAATGTCGCAGGCAACTGGATATTGAGATCTGCACACCTACGACGAAGCTGTTCGTGCAGTGCATGCAATTGTTTGTACCTTAAACAACAATGGTAGCTGCCATTTATATATATATTGTAGCCTGTGTAGGTGGTTCCAGTTAACTCCGAATATAATTCTTGCGTATCCGGAATGGAGAAGTGCATGTCTTAGCCAAAGTTTCTGTTACTACAAGTTTTATTCTCTGCTCAATAGACCAAGCCGAAGTTTATATTTCTTATCACTCTTATATTTACATGAATATTATTAAGTTCTATGTATGAAATTAATATTTTATTAAAGTTTAATATTAGTCACAGTCAATCACTCTTCTTTCTAATTAATTAATATTTGGGCTTTTGTTGTTTTCCTGACTTTTTATTTCGTTCTTTCTTTGTTGCGACCATCCAGAGTTGTCAAGTAAGCTTAAGCTAATTAGAAGTAATAAATATTGAAAATTTGTTAAATCTTGAAATAGTTCTAATAAATAAAAAGTTATATACTTACTCCCGATCTGAAAACAATTCATAAAGTAATTATCAAAAAGAAAAAGAAAACATTAAGTAATTATGAAAACTTCATAAAGGCATCAATTATAAATATACGTTCTCTGGCATCAATGGTTTCTTTTTTATCAGAAATACTACCCTGATGATGAGAAGAAATTAACCATAACCAAAAAAGTAAAAATGTAAACAAACGCGAATTGAATTAAAATATAGCTCCAATTACCATGAACACATTAAATATCGAGTTATTACCTCAACAAAGACCGCATGCAAATATTTTAAGCATTTTTGAAAACGAAAGGGCAACCCCTCATGGATTTGTGCCTGTCAGTGCTCCAATGGTGCGATACAGCAAGCTGGAGTTTAGGCGGTTAATTCGGCAGTATGGGGTACAACTTGCCTTTACCCCAATGGTTATTGCAGATTCCTTTATACATAGCCAAAAGGCGCGCGATAATGAATTCACAACATGTTTAGAAGATTTTCCAATTATATCACAGTTTGCTGCACGCGATGCGTATGAGTTTTCTGTTGCTTCTCAACTAATATACCCATATGTTGATGGTGTTGATTTGAATTGTGGCTGTCCACAGTCATGGGCTATATCCAAAGGATATGGTTGCGGACTTCTACGACACCCAGAATTGGTTCGTGATATTATACAAACCACTAGACGTCTTTTACCACAAAGTTTTAGTATATCGGTAAAACTACGTTTACTTAATGGAGTTCCAGAGGAATCTATTAGATCTACAGTAGAATTGGCAAGACAACTGGAAAAATGTGGGGCTACATTTTTGACAATCCACGGCCGAACAATGTGGCAAAAAACATCGGATCCCCTGAACATTCCCGCTATGGCTGAGGTAAAAAAATCAGTTCATATTCCGCTTGTCGTCAATGGAAATATACGTAGCTGGCAAGATGCGCAAGAATTGCATGACCAAACAAAAGCTGATGGTGTTATGGCAGCTCGTGGATTGCTTTCAAATCCAGCACTATTTGATAATAATATCGAAGAAAAAGAAACGCCAATTGAATGCGTGCAAAAATGGTTAGATATCGCAACTCGAGCCGGTGATAACATACATTTCCAATGTTTTCATCACCATCTAACATTTATGTGGAGTAGCCATATGAAACGTAAATTGCGTTTGGAATTCAACAACTTCACTAAAAAGCAACAAGTGTTCGATTTTTTTGAAGAGCGTTACGGTTTGAAGCCGCAAGGTACAAAACATAGCAATCCCTTTGATTATACCAAGTGTGTTTATCCGCCAGTGTCATATCATTCTACAACTAATACAAAAAATGTCGAAGAATCATTTGGGGGACAGACATGGAATGAAAACTCAAATGGAAAATATTTTAATGAATTTAAGGAAAAGTTGTCGGAGACGGAAACACGATGCGACAGCCAACATGAGGACGTTGCTTTAGAAGGAAGCTTTTTCACGCAATTAGACTGATTACCATTTAATGCGTGTATATTCAGGAGAATGGACTGTGTTAAATTAAGAGAAATACATAAAACAAATTTTTATTTAATAAGAATATACAATATTTTTTATATGCGAAAATTTTTTAAAAATGTTATATTGTATATTAAGTTGGTTTTTAACACCCATGAAGAAATATCGGAGGCCCTATAAAATATACAATACATATAAATGATCAAAGTGACGAGCTGACTCGATTTGATCATATCCGTCTGTCTGCATACATATATGCAAACAACTCCCTGAAATTTTTAACTTCGCTTGCCCCTAAGAAAGTGCTCATTTCCCGCAAGCGCCGATATCAGATTATTAAAGCTAATATATGGGTGCCCTGCAAACTGACTGAACAAAATGAAAATCTTGTATACACAACTCTTCCCGGAATCTGGTATAAATACTTATCCAAGATAACGAAATAATCGTTGAAGATATAGTTCAGATTGGGACATTATAGATTTTATGTAGCTACTTAAAAACGACCGACCAAATCCAAGTTGTTAAATACAAACTTGTAATTGTGAAGGGTATTATACTTTTGTTTGTTTACGGGTTTTCTTATTTCGTACTGAAAATGCAGTATTCGACATAATAGAATAATATAATCGTTTTGTGTTATATATGTATTAATTATTTTTTTACAATATTGCAGCTTAAGAATTGTTTTCGCAGGAATTTAAAATTGAAAGAATGGAAAATGTTATAAACTTTCGCTGTCTATAGCACAGTAAATAGTATGCAGAGATCATACTATTTGAATGCAACCCTTAAGTTATTGATTGCATACTTTTCGAAACGAAAGTAGGAAAACTATTTATGGAAGAATTCCGAAACGAACTAGATAAAGAAAATTATTTATAAAATTCTAAGTTAAAGGCTGAAGCTATTATATATTTTTGAATTTGTAGAAGGAATTGCCGATGAACAAACTTCTTGAAGTTGTACTTCTATCTCTTTTGGATTGATTGCGTTGTTTTTGTAAGGTAGAAGAGATCAAGTGTGTGATAAATACTGACAAAAAGGAATGTAGATAAAAAATTGGGCACAGAAGAAAAAATAAATTTACAATAAACAAAGCGACGGAGGAAAGAGTGTGCAAGCAACTTGGGAGTGCAAAAACAGCACCAAAATTCAACGTCGACTATATTGTTTGATATTTGAAGTATTTTAATTAAAATTCAGAATAAGTTTAATGCAGCGAAGGATATAAAAAGGCACTACGTAGTTCGCATAAAAAGTAAACTTTGCGTATAGTTTAAAGAAGAGCACAAAGAAAATTGTATGTGCAGTTGTATTGGCGCATAAAACGTATAAATAAATAATAAATAGTGAACGCTCCTGATAAAGCAAAATACCTACAATGGATCGCAATAACGGGTAAGTTAATAATATTTTCTCTAAAATAAAAAAATTTTATTTAGTATGCCGTGGAAGTATTTGGCAAGAATCTACAATGAAAGCGGAATATGCAAAATGGTGCCAAGGCCTTTAACCACCAACTCCGTTGAGACTCTTTTAGATTACTCTTAAGCACCATATCTGCTACGATGAGTTTGTAATTGACAAATGTATTAATATGTGAACGCATTTAAAATTAATCAACTACATGTTCATATGATAAATGTTTACATTTTCATGTTGATTTTTAAAGCTTAGTGCTTAATATAACGCGTTTAAAACCCTACAGTGAAAACGAAAAATATCGCTTTGAAATTTGTTGTTTTCGGTGTTTAAATGTCAGCTAATAACGCTTCTTGTGTTAATAGAAACACAGACGACGTTGATCACGCGCATTTGAAAGTGAGAACATTTTGAACGAATGTAAATCAAATGCCAAGAATCCTTACTTTGGTTTTCGCAAATTTACAAGTGTACTTGTAACAAATTGATTTAAACTCACTTGACCTCATAAATAATCAATTTGAATTTACAATATGTTTAAAACTAAGCAAAAGACGGTATATAAATACACTAAATAAAGAAAAAAGTTAGTATGGCACCTATTTGCAATAGTCCTCGGTTCCGACTTGAGAAAATTATGGGTTCAGTTCGTGTATATTCATACTGACGGCTACGGCTAAATAAGTTCATCGCACTGAATCTTTATACATGTACATATATAATATAATCTCTTGTACTAGAATTTCAAAACATTCTCATTCAGGAAGTACTTGCATAGTACCAGTTATTTCTGAATGCGTTAAGCGCAACAAAAGCAGATAAGTTAAATTATGCGGTTACAAGTATTTTCGTTTTAAAGTATACCAAGATATGTTTATAATTTTGATAAATATGTAAATATTCATGTGTGCGTGAAAAGCAGATATAATATATGTTTCGATATATTTACAGCTCTAATCGCTACACACCAATCCGACGCGCAGGCCAGCAACAACATCAATCAAATTCGTTATCATCACTTTCATCATCGAATAATAATCAACATCAACAACATTTAGATAATCATCGCAATAATTCGTCACAATATTCAACGACCAATCATAGCGCATATTCACCACAATCAACAATGTCCCGCGAACCGCTCACACAACATGACGAACTGATTCGATATATCAGGGAAGCATGGACAAAGGTAATTTTTATAAACAAAGTTTGTTTAGGAATGAATTGTTTGGAAAATACAAGGTTAAGACATTAAAATAAAGTAGGTGTCGGGCTGGCATAATAGCATTTTCAAAACTTACCTCATATAAATTTAATAAATGGGAAGGTGGTTGAATTGAATCGAATTCATGGTAAGAGTAATCATGGTAGTCCGAATAATTAACTTCGTTACAGAACTCGTCTCGATTACTCGGTTGAATTATTTCAGACGTATTATTGAACTCGGCAAAATTTTCATCATATTCACCGTCAGTAGATTCGACACCTACATATCCGTAATCAGAATGTGCATTATTCATTGTACCAGCCAGAGACGTGTTAACTGATGTCGAATTCGATACTGATAGCGATGTTGGTGCAAATGACCAAGAGGATGTTGATGGACGCCTGTCGAATTTGCGTTTACGTCTTCGAGGCATTTTTACGTTTTAATAATATTGAGGCACCTGCCTATTTATATTTGAATATAAACTTCAATTCGAATGTACGTTGAGTTTGTTTTGATTTCTATATTATTATTATCCGTTCTCTATGGTTGAATTTCGCTTGATTTGTTCTAATGACTTTTTAAATTTACATATTGTTCTCAAATTGACGTGATTACGTTGGCATGTCGGTGGCCGTTAGAATTTTTTAAAACAATTTATATAAGAAGATTTGAAAGAAAGCGCGAATTTTTGTAAATTACGTGAAACAAGAAACAAAATATTTTTGACTGAAGTCAGTTAGTTGTAACTTGTAAAATTGTTTTTATATTATTGCCACATTTGTTAAAATTACAGTAAATTTATTTATAGATAATGCTTAGAATAGAGCCAAGTGCTATTGTGCATCTTAATGAAACCCGTAACATTATACAAACATCTTTATTATTTTGTGATTATCACTGTAAAATTAAGTAAATTTATTTTCTTCTTACAGGTAAATGAACAGAATACGCCCGTAAATTATTGTAATGAGTCGGATCATCAACTAAAAAATTTCAAACCATTTAATTTGGAGGAGTACTGGGACCAGCGGCATTTTCAAAATATTCGTGTATCACACGGACAACAATAAGATAATAGAAATTTATGCAGCAACAACAACAGTCGTACAACAAATTTTCCTTGTTTTATATGTTCTGTGTTGTTAGGCATGCATTGAAAAATTTTATTGTAATACTACAAGTAACATAATCGCTACATAGAACTATGATGTATTTCCATTATTGAGAAATTATCTGAAATTTTCTTCAAAAATCCCGGATATTTAAGCAAATACTTATTTGAAAGTAAATTGCGATATATAGTAGTTGTATTTCTCAAAGCTGAAATTCTCGTTACATGGTAGTTAAGAAAGTATATTTAATTACAATTTAGTAATTACAGAAAAGAAAAAAAAGTTACGAAACGAAAAACCAAAATTAAGTTATTTAAAGTAAAATAGAGTCGTATGAATCGTTCATTCTATCAATTAAAAGATTTCGCAATAATATTATTAAATAAAAAATACGTGGAAGGGAATGCAGACGAAATATTTCAAAATTACAATTAAAGGCAATAAAAAATATGTGAACAAACATGTTGGCTTTTCCTTTATCATATAGAGAAAACTTGAATATTATTATCAATATTCATACAGATGTAGAAACGCATTTCATGTGCCATGAATTGATGATTAAATGCAGGTCTTTTATCCTTAAATGGTCATTGGATGTACTTAACTTTCAGTGTGGTAGTAATGCAGAAATAATAAAAAAAAAAACAAGAAAAAATCGGCTGCACCGTACTAATAATACCCTTCACAAATAACAAAGTTTCCATCCAAGAATTTGATATGCGCAAAAATGGTTGCATCCATTTCTTCCGATATTATACTATTGCTCCAGATAATAATCCTAGATATCTTGTTAAATGAAAAAGTTATTCTAATGCAGCTATATGCTATAGTGGTCCGATATTTGCGGTTTCGACAAATTAATAGCAAGAACGTGTTCAAAACTTCAGACCGACATCTCAAACACAGAAAGAAGTTGGTGTATATACATATATACATGGACGTGGTTAAATCCACCCAGTTCATCACGTTGTTGATTTACGAACATAAATATATGCACATATAAATTTTAGTATCCGATCATCCTCTTTGGTCGTGGTAAACGTAATCTGTTGATTTTATGTACATATATATTTATTCTGTGGCTTCGCGTCTATAAAATTAGAAGCTGCCCTAATGGTTTTTGTTTGATCATAAACAATAGAAAAAAACAATATTTCAAAATATTCTAAATTAAACCTAAGCGATTATAAAATTTGCAAGGAATTCAATACCTAGCATTTCATATTATTACTTTCATGTCGACTTTCCACACCAATCAGCTATATTTGATATGTACTTTTATATAAAAAAACATTTATTTTTTCTTTTTATTATTATATATTTTTTTGGAATAAAAATACTCCCCCATGTACACCAACAAAATCTCCCGGAGTCAACGGGTTAGCCAATAATTTAAAATTCTTAAACCATCTTGCGCAGCAATTTGTTGATTTTGTCTTCACGGTTACCGAAATCACCACCCTCAACGTAGTGATTAGCCTTCTTGCGCCAACCGCCGGTTGGAGTGTTCAGTTTGAATGGCCATAAGAAGTTGGAGGCTTTCTTGAAGTGTGGGCCAACGGTGAAGATTTCATGTACCAAATCCTCAACGCACTGAATGTCATGGGCTTTACGCAATTTACGTTCAATCACGAAGTTGTCGGTGATGGGAACACGTTGACGGTTGTGCTTGACAAAACCACGTTTGTAGACCAATTCGCGGACAGATTTCAGATTTGGGTATCCCCATGTAATGTAGGGTTCAGCAATGCGCAACATATTAATGGTGGCTTTGTTCAATTTGATGAAAACACCATTGTTAATCTGACGCAGACGGAACAACTGCAAAACTTTACGCACTTTGGGGGCAACTTTGTTGATACTAGCAAAAATGAAAGAAACACATTGAGTATTTTGTTTATGCAAAAATATCATATTAAAACTCACCCACGAATACGGATAACAAAAGCCAATTTGGATTCAGCAGGCACGTAGAATTGACCTCGTTTCTTGGCCAAACGGCGCAACTTGATCTCACGACGGTCAGCACGCAGATATTCGGCTTGGTATTTCTCGGCACGAACCAAGTTTTCACGTTTGCGTAGCGCAATGACAGCAGAACGCTTCAATTTACGCTTGATCAAGACAGCACGTTTGCTGACTTGTTTCTTGCTGAACTTCAGCTTCGACTCGGGGACAGCGGGTAACTTCTTGGCAGATTTGCCCTTTGCTTCGGGCTTCTTGGCGGCTGCGGTGGCAGTCATCTATAATGCAAGGATACACGAACATTTTAAGAAGAATTTAATTTAGATTTCCATGCATTTGAAGTGAAAAATCGCAAAAATCACAAAAATCACAAAATCTTTCGCTAACCTTAACTTGTCACTTAGCACGTTGAAAGAGGAAAGAAAGAAAAGAAAACGCGAAAGGAAGTATAGCCGTGTTGGCTGCGATTCAAATTGACATTATATGTTGGCTGTCCTGACGAACAAAGTATATGTCAATAAACAAATTGGGAAAATGGTTTGTGCATATGCTAATTAAATAAAAAAGAAAATGTTTTCTAAAATATCTCTATATAAATTATTGTACTGTTCCAGAGAGCAAATTTTGACTATTAAATTATAATCTTATACTTAATCGCTTACTTTATTGGCACGTAGGTGAAAGCACAACAATTTTTTAATTAGTATATTTGTAATTTATAAAAATGCTGTAGTATTTCTGTTGTGCAGCTTAATGGACATCTACCACTCTGAACGCATTCTTATTTGAAGAGTCGCTTTTTTGCTATCCGAGTCTACTTGTGTGAAACCACTCAAAACAGCTGTTTTAAGCAATTTGGTACATTTTTGATTCATATATCTGGAAATTAATTTCTTACTTAATTAAATTGTCTATTTCGGTGATAAATTTAATATTATATTAAAGTTAAGATATATTCTTTAAAATATGTCTTTGGAAATTCCTTCAAATCCTGTTTATAATACAAGTGTAGAACAGAAGCTTCATTCGAAAAATGCCGCCAAAGTATATCGTTACGGTTCGCCAAAAATTCGTGACCAATTGCGTGATGTTAGTAAATATAATAGCTTTCCTTTGTTTTACTTATTAAATATATTTAATTTAGAAATGTCGCATGCGGGTGCGTGAAGCTAGGCAAGCCAATTTCACTAAACGGCGTTTAGCAATTGTAACAGAAGAGGTTTGTTTTTTAATAGTTTGGAATTTTAGTAATACTATAGTTTTATTAGCAATTTAATATTTTGTATTATTAATAATTAGTTCGACTTGGATAAGCTGTTGCGAGAAGAAGTTGCTAATTTAGAAAGCGACTTGCGTTTGCAAGAAGAAATTTTCAAAGAACTGCGCGATGAAATGAATGAATGGTTTGTACAGGAATTCGAAGCAGAAGAAATATCGCTAATAAATGCCGCCGATGAAGATGCAAATAACAATTCAGTTATTTGTCCCATTTGCCAACAATGCAATCTTTCCCATGTAATCGCAAAAGAGAACGAAGAAACTAATATTTTCAAGTGCACTTGTGGAGTGAGGTAGGATTTATTTAAAAAGTACACTTTTTAAAAGTTATTCGATATACATGTGAGTATATTTTCCAGCTTTAATAATGCGGCTAAGCCTTTGGCCCTACGACAAATACTACACTCGCAAATAGATGTGCATGAGCAAAATTGTGATGCCAATCTCACCTTCTATTTGGAGCCGCAAAGCGCATATGCTGTAGAAACTGATGCAAGTGTCAACAGTCTTTGTGTTATTTGTGATAAATGTGATTACTTTTATAGCTTCTAAGTGTTTAATAATTAACAATTATTTTTTCTATTGATGAATTATACCAAGGCAATAGTATGTAATTGAAAGATAATACTCGCCATAATTAGAAATTAATAAGTGAACTGAGTAAAAAAATTTAAATTTATGTGCATTTAAGTATTATCGGCATCAGAATATTGTAATTTTAATGATTACCTCTACAAACTATGTTTAAAATGAAATATATAATAATGGGAAACACACTTGTATATCGTTGTATTAATAAAGTACTTTATGTTGAATTATTTTATTATATTTCACCAAGGCTGTTTTATCTATTTCTTTTAGGCCAAATATAACATAAATACATAAATTTTAATTGAATGAACGAATTTAAAAAAATGGCACAATTAAAATAATGAATAAAAAATGTATTTAAGATTTCTTTGCATTTATTATCCCTTTTAATCAAATAAATTGTTTTCACTTATTTACCGTCAAATGAATGATCAACAGTGGGTATGGTGACAAGGTATTAAGATAATGAAAACAATGAACCGAAATATATGTACATATGTTTAAAAAAGGAAAGTAAACAACTAGTCGAGAAAGAATAATAATCGGTAGCATCTCTTGTGTAAATAATGTGTAACGTTATCTGCTTGAATTCTTTATGCTTTAACCAATCTAAAGACATCAACATCAGTGGTGATAACAAGATAAACTGCTTAAGAAAAATATATCACACATAATTGTGTACTATATACAGCTTTTGAAGATTCATGTCCCCATTAACAATACACTCGCTGTATTCATATATTCATAAGTGCATTCACTTACCTACAAATGTTGTATGTACATATGTACATACATATATACTGAAATAAATTCATATATTTTTATGAATATCACCAGAAAATCACTTGGCATGATCGCATGAAAAGTTATCCTGAATTCAATAACTATCAACGTTTGATGAGAGCAGATGATCGACGGATTGCTGCTACAAGTCTCTCATGGGGTAAATAAACAGATTAACGAGCTTAAAGAGTTATATCGCACGTATATATAATTGTACATTTATGTCAGTGCCTTCTTCCGTCTCTTGGAGATACAATTTAAGTGTATGTATGAATGCATATGTGTTTAGATGCGCGAGCATCTTCAGTCACTCACATGTTTCTTCAACTCAGTGGCGGCTGTGGCATCTTCGAAATGTTTGGGCCGCTTTGTTTCAGAAATGCCGTGTCGATCGGCGGCAACGCACGCGAATTTCGGTTCAACAAAGTCATAAAAGGGGTATTTTAAATTCGAGTACATTTTCATTTTTTTTTTGCACAAGAAAAACGCAAAAATAAAACAGTTTTATTAAGAAAAAATAAACAAATATTTAGCGGTTTCCAAAATTTGTACATACTAAAATACACAGTGTGGTGTAGTAGTAAATATCTTGCCGCACACGAATAATGGCTATTGGCAGTAGTGCGCGTCTGGAAATCAACAAAATTCATATTTTTATTTAAAGTGTGTATGTGTCTGAAATTTGGTTTATAAAAGAAAATGTTTTTGTGGAATCTTTGCAAATTGTTTAATTCGATGGAATGACAGCATGTATTTATATAAAGTACACTATAAATAGCATTATTGAATCATAATAATTTAAAAAATTGTTTTAATAAAA
>NW_017535518.1:2090156-2104740 GCF_001853355.1 Bactrocera latifrons | reverse complement strand
AAAGTGTTTTATAAAAAATATTAATAATCTTTAATAATTCCAAACTTTTTTTATGTAAAGTAAATTATTTAACACAGTGCATGTGTTGTATAATAAAAATAAATAAAAAATAAATAAATCGATAAAATAAAAATGGCTCTCATATTATACTGCGATGATTTAACACAAGCTCCTCAAAACCTTAACACGGATATATGCAGTATTAGCACTTTCAAATGGCAATTAAGTATCGTGGTAAGCGTGTTGTTGTTGGTGATTGGCCTACACGTTTTAAGAAAGTGGAAGTACAGGTAAGAATATTAAAAAAAGTTTTCTAACATTCACTTACTGTGAGATAATTATTACGAAATCAGAGTTTAGTCTACAAAAAAACTTGTATATGCGAGCCTCATTTCTTGTGATATTGATCTCAAATTTTGCACACCTTTTCTCCGTAAGAAGCTGCTCATTTGTCGGCATCGCCGATATTGCCATACAAACATACACACTTGTCATACAAACTGAGCGCTCAAAACCAACTGTTTGTATTGAAAACTTTTTTATTTAACAAATTTTCTTTACGAACTTTACACATATATTATTGTCCAAGGTAACGGTAAAATCTCCGAAAAAATTATTTAGATCGGAACGCTATAGCATATAGCTGCCATACAAACTGACCGATTTAAATCAAAATAAAGGACTTTTTATACCCATTTCATGATATGTACATGTGAAGGGTATAACTACTTTTGTTTTTTTATTATTATTTTTACTTATGTATATGTACATACATACCATTACACTTTGCGGTAAGTCTATGTGTCTTGCAACATTTTTGATTTATTTTTAAAAATTAAGTTTTTCAAGGAATTATGATAAACGTAAACCAAATATTGTACGTACGTAGAATTTTTGGTACCCTTGAACTAAATGCTAATTTGATTGCATAAAATTCCAAAATAATCGCGGCACTTGTTGAAATAGACACGCGCTTCCAAACATAATTACACATATATGTACATATGTACATACAGGTGTAAATACATGCAATTTGTTCACGCATTTATTGTGGAAAATTTGAAAAAAAAAAAATTATTGAAGCCAACAACAATAATAGTTGCATAAATATGCTCGCGCTCATGTAATAAATGTGTAAATAAATACATAAATACGTACATATGTACATACATATTTACAAAAAAGCATGTTCTTAATGAAAAATGTGCAGTCATTAATTTACAAACGCATACTACACTCATGCACACACATAAGTACTTACACATACATATACTATATGTACATTTACTTTGCAGCGGGTTTCATGCCTTAAGTGTTTTCTCTTACAATTTTACAGAAATTTCGCAAAAATCAAAAGCTCACGCGCTTTTCTAGCAATACGTTATAAGAAATAAAGCTAAAAGAGCGCAAACGAATTTTCAACAACTTACGGCGAAAAACAATGAGCGAGTTTTCCACATTCGTGGAACGTGCGAAGTACATTCACACATACATACATATGCACTTATGTATTGCTTGTCTGCAAAAACAAAAAATGGAATAAAAAATAAATAAATATAAACAATGAGCTTAAATTTAGCAAACGTGATTAATATTCTTATAAACAAAACCAAAGCGAAACAAACGTGAAAAGGTGAAATTAAAGAAAACTCTTGAACTGTAAGCAATAATGAAAAGTAAAACTGTTTGGCAGCCAGTTTATATGTGTTTTTGTATTTTTTATGCATATGTAAAATAGATTAATAAAATAACAGTATATTCATTCATAGCATCCCCAAAACTTATGCCAACACTTATTCCAGCCCTCGAAACTCTTCTCATAAGCACTTTTTGGAATGGCCTTCAGTGCACTCGGTTTTATCTCTTCAATTGACTGAACACGGGTACCGCAGGTAGTCAAATCTGTTGAATACGTTGGCTGATCGATGATATTCATTGCGTTTTTGGGCTTAAATTCGTGGCTCGATGCGATGGTGCATTATCATCGTGTAAAATTCATGAAGTGTTCTTCCACAATTCCGGCAGTTTTCGAAACATGTTTTGACGCAAATGCCTCAATACGCCGAAATGAAGTCCCTTATCGACCGTCTTTCCCTGTGGAACAAATTTATGATGCACAAACCACGAATATCCCTTCCATTCCGATGATTGTTGACTTGTTTGCATGTCAAACTCATAAACCTTTACAAAAGGTTTACGATTATGCAAGTCCAAAGAGACCTATTTACAGTACTCTTTTTGAAAAAAAAAATCAGCTTTATCGGAATGATTTAAGCGTTTCATACCCAAAATATCCACCAAAATCATTCGAACGGACTGGCGAGAGATGTTGAGTTCTTTTGTCATCACTTTCCTAACGGTTTTCAAGCAGCATATTCTCCACGTTTTTTTGTTAATATTTTCATTAGTTGAAGAGGTCGTCCAAAGTGAGGTATGTCTTCAACGATCTCTCGCCCGTCTTTGAAGGCTTTGCACCACTCATAGGCTTATGTTTTTAATAAAACTGAATCACCGCAAGCCTTTTCCAATATTCGCAAGGATCCCGCACACGAAATATGTTTAGAAATACAAAATTTGTCAATATCATTTACCTGTGAAAATTAATTAAATTTTTCGGGAGCTTCTTTGTTACAATATATTACAGCTTTTCGAAGCACAAAACAAAAAAAAAAACGTTAATTTCGGCTACACCGAAACTTTAGTCCTCTTCACTAATAGCAAATATATGTTTTGCTAGTTCTTTTCAGCCACGTTGTTTGATATAAATCCCTTTCAAACCCTATGAAGGCTAGTTAATAAAAAAAAAGGATATTTTCTGAAAATTTTTATTTTGATTTTGATCGCTCAGTTTTTATGGCATCTATAGTGATCCGATTTGAACAATATGTTCGCTTATATTGTCAAAAAGCTTTCCAACAAATGAGCAGCTTTTGAGGAGAAAAGTATTTTTGGGATACTTCAGATCATTTTCCCAAAAACTGAGGGAGAATAACGTATATACAGATTGACGGACCTGTGTAAATGGACTCACCTCGTTACGTCGATCATACATATATTTATATATGTATATATTTTATGAGATCTACAACATTATTTTTGGTAGTTATAAACTTCGAGCATTAAATTGCAATTGGAAACTTGGCTTTTAAGACAGTTCAAGATTAAATGTTCCTTCGATGTATAGTATATTAGCATCACAAGGTACTTCGCAATCGTTGATTGAAAACATTATGTAGATAAAATCATATACTTATCAGTTTTCACGTAGTTTTCATATTCTTTGACCAAATGAACAAAGTTTTAACGTTTCTTTTAAGATGAGTGAGCCTCGGCTGATAAATAAATATAGAAAGTTGGTCAGTCGGTTTGGTTGATTACAAAGTAATATCGGGTGAGAATTTTTAGTCCTCAGAACTTTATAAATTAAAAAATTTATGCAAAAATTATTCTTATTAGTCTTACTATGTCAATATTTTTAGAGTTCGGGGTTCTTGAAATAGATAATGCTAATATATATCTTTTCAATATTTAAGTTACAGCTTTCTTGTGGTTTTTAGCAATACAATGACATTTGAACAAGTATAAAGCTTAAGCTCTAACTTTTTTCCTTTCCCCGTGATCCTTTTCGAGGTTCACTATTTTAAAAGAAAAAAAAAAAACAGAAATATTGGCATTTATTTTTTGAAGACTATCTCTTTCAAATGTTGGCAGTGGCTACGTCTCAGATAGTCCATCCGTTGAGTCCAATTTTAGATGCCTCATTCGTTCATTTCGACAGATGAAGGGCTGAATCGTTGCCGAATGTCCTCAAATACTTTACTCAGAGGAAAAGGTCTAAAGGTGTGATGGTAGACGATCTTGGTCGAAGTGTTCTCTCAATAAATCCATTGATTGATGCGATGAGAAGATGGCGCTAGTTAAAACCCTTCGTTACCGTTATCACAAGCTTCAGTTTCAGGCATCAATTAGTCGGTTATCATGGCGCGATAACGGTCGCCATTGACGGTTCCCACGATAGTCGGGTCTAGGAAAACCGGAACGGACCCGGATTTTTATCCGGCCAAGGACTGTCAACTCGGCAGAATTTCTGCCGTTACAACAATATCAACGGTTACGTTTTCAATGGCATCATTTTTGAAGAAATATGTACCAATGATTTCTCCGGCCCACAAACGACATCGAACCGTTGTTTTTTCTGGATAAAATGGCAGCTCTTAAATTTCAAATGCGGCACTTTTGCTTGTTTACATACCCACTAAGCCAAAAATGGGCCTCATCGCTGAAAAAAATTTTGCTCGAAAACACTGGATCTTCTTGGAACTTTTGAAGAGACCATAGAGCGAAGCAATGTCGCTTAAAAAGGTCGAACGGCTTCAGTTCTTGCATTCCGATTTAGATGTAAAATGCGCCAAGTCGTTCCATACGTCAGTCCGAGTCCAATTATTCTTTACAGAACGTGAATTTTCTTAATAAAGTTGAGCGATTTATAAACGTTGTCCAGGCGTAAGTCTTTCCATGATGAAATGCGAAATAATATTGAACCAAAATAATATGACAGCTTGATAGGACTTTAAAAAAAGGTAAAAGTATCTCTATTTGAATCACCCGTTATTATATATGTACATACAGCCAGCAAAATAAAAAAGGTGCATTCAAAATATATTTCATCGAGTTTTCGGGAATTTCAACTAGACTAGGCTTCCGATTTAGTAGGTAATTATATACATAGTACATATTTTGTGTCATACTCCTGCCTTCTCTCACAGAATTAGCTGCGAACTATCTGAATAAGTTTAAGATTGGAATTACCGATTCAAAAATGTGTAGACTTAGCGATATCAAATGCCTCCACTTTTTTTTAGATGTGAACAGACACATATTTATGTATTTATGTACATATACTATGTATGTAGTTAGACCGTGCAAACTTTTTATGACACATTTTCACTTTTTAGTGTCGAAATTTCCGAGAAACGTGAGTAAATACCGAAAATTATCAGAACAAAGATGAGTTGAAACAGTAGAAAGATTAAAAAAATGTGCCTTTTACTTCTGGTATTCCCCATAATTTTACACATTTACTTAAATTAGCCTCACATATGTATGTATGTACACACTAATCGGGTCCAGCGGCAGGGAGTCAACCCAGCTGTCAAGTGCCAAATGCTACGACAGCTGCGGGCACAATAGACTCAGACAAACAGCAGCCATCGCATTGCTTTATCAATAAAAGCGTTCTGTGATATTAATCAGCGTTCAGTAAACAAAGAAGCACAGATGTACGATGATATATACTTGTGTCTTGTGTACGTATGTATAAGTTACCCAGTTGTGAGTTATCTGCTATGAGCATACCATTAGTATGACTTATTTTACTACTTTCCTACTGCTGACTTTCAGATGCAATTTGTTGATCAAAATAGTATTTGTATGACATGGCGTGCTTTTCAGTTTCCAAACAGAAAAAAGATATAGAGAAATCAATTTGGCGAAACAGTGGTTGAGCGATGACTCTCGTTTCGTATTCCGCCAAAAAGTCAGCCACAATCATGCTAGACTTCGGCGACGCGTTATAGTGGTGCAAAATCTATGAATTTTCTACATACAAATCTGGTCGTAGATGCCCCAAAACGGCTATGTAGTATTCCTTATTGATTGTTTGATCCTATAGACCTAAATCATAACGAATAACCCTACGGTAATTGAAAAAATGTTGATCTTCTTCTTTATTGGCGTAGACACAGCTTACGCGGTTATAGTAGAGTTTACAACAGCGCGCCAGTCGTCTCTTCTTTTCGCAATGTGGCGACAATTGAAGATTTCAAATGTAGCCATGACCGTCTACACCTGGTCCCCACGAAGTGGGGGTTTTCCTTTTCCGCTGCTTCCCCCGGACGGTACTGCGTTGGATATTTTCAGAACTGGAGTGTTTTAATTCATTCGGATGACAGATTCAATGTCTCTTAATTAGCTGAATTATGTCAATGTCATCGTATATTTCGTACAGCTTATCATTCGACTGCCGTATTTGCGGTGTGCCAATCTTCCACAGAACCTTTGTCTCGAAAACTCGTAAGGTCGACTCATTCAGATGTTGTTATCATCCATGCCTAAGCATCATATAGTAGGAAAGTAATAATGAGTGATTTATAGAGTATCGACATTGTTCATCGAGAGAGGACTTTACTTCATAATTGCCTACTCAGTTCAAAGTAGCACCTGTTGACAAGAGTTATTCTGTTTTGGTCTTCGAGGCTGTTGGCGTTAATGCTGGTTCCAAGATAGATAAATTTATCTACGACTTCGGTTGTTGAGGCCATTGATATCAATATCACCCTCGTACGCCAGCAGCTGTATACTCTTACAGAAGATTGCACCTTCCCTATTCAGATCTGCAGTGCGAATTATTTTCTCCAGTTGCCTTGTTTGAAACCTCGTTTATTATCGAACGGCTTGGAGATCCCTTCAGTTTACTTAGCGTATTAGTTTTGCGGGCATACGAAATACAGTTTTATCGGCATGAAGGCAGCTTCTTTTTGTGCTGTTAAAAGCACCTTTGGAATCGACAAAGAGGACAAAGAGACCAAGATTAGGGAAAATGAAAATGTATCGAGTCGACCTATAAGAGATGTTGCGATCTTCTTCTAACTCTCTGATGCCAACACATCGATTTTCAAGCACTGCTCTTTAGTGATTCCTTTCAAAGCTTTCTCCCATATTATATTTACAGCTTTATTGTAGCATTTAATGGAACGATATTGAAATTTTAAGTTACCTTTTCACGATTGTTGGGACCTTACGAAAACGTTTTCATATCAGAAAAGCTTGATAGGTTCTATGAATTTATTTATAATATTATATGTGCCACTGATGGTGTTTAGAATAGAGGTTCTACGAATTTTAAGAAGCTCCGAATGGTTGATGGACTTGCATAAAAGTCACTAATTTTTCAGATTAGTCTAAATATGGGACTACCATGCAATAGTCGTGAGGCGAAGAATTAGCAAAAGCTTTTACGTTTCAAAAATCCACCTTTTCAAAACTTATAACTTTTCGAACCACTAAATAATATAAAGTAAAACACGTGATCAATTCACTCATAAATCTTATTCTCACAATGTACTTACATACGTTCTTATAGACTATTCGCTCAATTTGATGCTGACATAACTGAAACAACGTCTAGTGGTGTGTGGGTACACTCACTCACGTTGCTCTCCACTGTTGATGAGCCCGTTGATGACGATTTACGCGCCCATATAACTGATAACGATATGCTGATGATTTCATTGTCGATGTTGTTGATAATAATGATGATTTGTTGGTGGCAATGCCGTTCGCCTTTAAATTTGTTGCTCGCATTAGTTTCCATAAATTTTTGTTGTTCGCTTCGCTATTGTTGTTTGTTTATTTTCGCTGCCGCTGCTGCGCTATGCCTCCCGCATATGTACATAAGATACATTTTGTACATATACATATAAACGTACATAAGTATGTACTGCTTCTTTAGCGAAGCGTTCGACAAGTTTATGCGTTCGTAAAAATAATCTGTATGCGCGGGATTTCCATTTGTTGTGACATCATTCGTTAGGCATGAGTGGCACATACACAGACACAAACACAAAAGTAAGGTGCATGGTTTATTTATGTATGCTTGTGCGTATGTAAGTGTGCTATGAAGCTAATGGAAACGCATGCATACATACAAATACCAAAATAAATGCATGCGACTTGCAACATAATTCACATAATATTTGTTGCACAATGTTGACTAATGCATCGGCATCGTTAATTTGCTTCCTTCTGTTCTTCGCTTGTTCCGCGGATATCCTCGTCGACTTAACTCGATCAATTGAAGTGCAGTGCACTAAAGTTCATATTGGCTTAATTGCTTGTGCAATTCCAATTGATGCGATGAGTTGCGATATGGTTAGGATTTTTAAGTCATTGTTTTCAAGGAAATAATTGTTCAGCTCATCAAACAATATTTGAGTGGAGCGTTATAGTGCAGTTAATCGCATTTCTAGCACACAAGATTTTCTAAAACTTTGTTAACCCATTTGAAAGTCTTCATTGTAAATGGAGAAGTTAGCCTAAGCAAGGTGAATGACTAAAGTTTAAGTTATTATTATAAATGTGACTCAATTATTCTGCATTTGGAAGCCCTGCGTGCCATCGATAACTGCTTGAAACTTCTAAAAACCGGGAGCCATCTCATTACCGGCCTATGACTACTATACCTTCCAGCAGGCCCTCGGATAAAGTCTACTGTTTCGAATTTTATTTGGTCTCTGTTGTGTTGCAGTGAATCCATGTCGGTATGATCTATACCATTGTTTCAAGGAAGTTTTTTTGTTACCCGGGTAAGAGAGTTCATCCGCAAAGGCGTGTCTGCATAGGGCCACTAGAGGGTCTATCTTGATTGTCCGGCGGCTCAAATACGTCGGATGACCTGGAGGATGCATACTCGTTATCAACATCCATCATCCGTCTAGGGTCCCCAAAAGCGTGGACATACGCTACAATTCACGTTGACTCACAGATATGTCATACGTGGTTCTTTTTAGGTTAGGTTAGTTGGGGCATAGTGTGGGGTTTCTGTTTTTGTGGATTGGACAGAGCATACTTAAATTCTCATTGTCAGGCATGTTTTCGTTCTCTCGTGACTCGGCAATCCATCGGCTCCCGCCACTTTGTTGTTCTTCAGATGGATAATTCCTATTCAAACTTCTGTGGTTGCCATAGTCGCCCTTGTCTTTTCAACGGAAACCTTTCTACACTTGGTTCTCCAATTGGTGCCAAACAGCGAAACGGACGACTGACGCGCTGTTGTAAGCTCGGCTTCATCCACGTAAAAGGTGTCTATGAAAGTAAAGAAGAATATAGAAAATGCTTTCTCTCCACCTTCCATATGATTTTTGATGGTTTCCGAAATGTTGGAGTTTTCAAAGTCTTTAATATCGACTTATATTTTGGGCTTAACATTTCCTGCAAAATGCTGTCCAGAATCAGTAGCCCACCCGACTGTTTGCTCTTACTTAACCTCAAAAATGTCCATATGTTTCTTCAAGAGGATGTACATTTCCATATTTACGAAACAACATGTGCACAAGTAGACAAACAGACACACACTAAATCTAAAATTGACTACTTAAATTGGCTCATTTTCACATAGAGTTCCTCCAGATTGTGTATGCTGTGCGCATTGTAAGCACACACTGCTTTATTGATCATTAATTGTGAATTGAGAATAACGTAACATTGAAATACTTTTGGAAATTTCACTGCCAGCGGCGATTGGAATATAATTTAGGCAGTGAGGGAGTCACTCTCTGAATGCGTGCGTTTTTGTATGTATATTTAATATTATATATTAAACAATATCTCGCAATCATTGAGTATACACATTTAAATATGTATACTTATATTTGGATGTGTGTATGAATATATGTACGTGTGAGTGTTCACTTCACTAGAATATAAATCGTTTCTATTAAATATAAAACTTCCTTGCCTTGTTATATTTCTTTTGATTGGAGTACAGTTGATTATTTGAGAGATAAATTAAAAAAAAAATAATTTTTTTGTATATATGTATGTAAATCGAACCTATACAAGTATAAATTTAAAAATATTCTCCGAATATTTGAAGTTGATCCGTTAAATGGTTTTTATCTGACTTCCAAGTGGATTTAACCCTTCAAAGAAGTACTTTAATCATTACAAGCATTCATAAATACTTGTATACATATTTTGGTCTTTCCTTCATTCAATATTCCAGTAAACGCTATTTACCACTTGAGTATATATATAACATTAATTGGAAGCCATTACTTGACTGCAAGCGAAAAGTTTTATTAATTGATTTTTTCTTTGAAAGTTGTAAAATATTATTTTAGGCTGCCATATATACTCATTTAAGTGCATTTGCTGCAAGTGCATTGCTGAGGCCTTACTTTTTCTTTCATTTCCTTTATTAGCCCAAATAATCATAAAATTAAAATCAATAATTGGGCAATTGCGGAGTTTTCAACACTGTAAAAAAAGCCGCTAAAGAATTTTACTGCACTATTACGAAGCAATAACGGAAATACGCGGATATTTCTTGTGAATTAGAGTATATGCTCAAAAGCTAAAAGCTGCCCTGTAGGTTATACTATATATGGTACAAATGTTGATTTGCAAATCAGTATTTATTTCGTTTCAATTAGGGATTAGAAAAGTAGTTCACAGCTTATGAAGAGATTACGTGAGTCATGAGCCCCAAAAAATGCCTTTCTTTGACAAATTATGCTGGAAGAAAGGAAAAAAAAAAATAATTTCTCCATTCAAAACTTTGTTAACCAGTCCGAGTATCACTGTCAATTTGAAAAATGCAAATTTGAGAAAAAGTTTTTTTTTGTATTGGGACTTAATGTTGACTGTCCACTCAGATAGCCGAGCGATGATACTAGCCTTGAACTCATTAAAAGTGTGTTCTGGGCTGGTCAATTAGTGGATAACCTCGCTAGCAATAGGTATCAGTGCCGGGCCACAGCGGAATCGAAGGAAATTATAAAGCTGATGAGATAGCAAAAAAAGGCACCATAGAGCTGCTATCGGTAGTGTGGCTGTCCTTAGAGAAAGCTTCGTCAGCGCTGGGTCACCATCGGTATATGCCCTGCCTTTTGGCACAAGATCGATCGCAAGAGATTGCTCTGCCCTCAGTAAGGCTAGCCTCTCCCTAGTTATCACGCTTTTAACAGGCCATTACCCTATTGGTGTCCACGGAATGAGGCTGGAAAACCTATCAGACGATATCTGTAGAAGCTGTATACAAGAAGGCAAGGTGGAAACAACTCAACACTTCCTTCTTAACTGACCCAGGTTTGGGGGCTCAAGACACAAACACTTGAGAGTACATACTTACAGACATCCTACCGAACAGGCGGGAATGGATTTTAAAAGCCTGTGCAAATTTGTTTTTGCGATCTGTAAGTCCGAACACAGGAGTTCATGGCAATCTTCAAATTCTTTACGAACTACATTTCTTCGACAAATGATCAGCTGCTAAGCAATCGTTTTGTAAATTATTAGAGAGAGAGAGAAAGAGAGAGAGAGAAAGAGAGAGAGATAGTCGTCCTCTTTCGAACCATTTAATTACTGATTTTAAAACTTAGATTTTAAAACTTTTTATGCTCTGTACAGGGTAGATAAGTTTGCTTTGAAGTTTCTATTACCCATAAGGAAAGAAGGCCCTGTAAATTTATGATTTGGGTGACACGTTGGGCCGTTTTAGCCTTGAAAAGAGCCTGACTGTGTGCATATAAGGAAAAAAAACCAGTCTCAGTTTTTTAGATATTGATCTCAAATTGAGCGCGCGTTCTTTTATTCTCAAGGATCTTATCATTAGTAGGAACAGTTGGCTACATGGATTTCCTCGAGCAAAAACGGTATATTATCAATAATTTTATAATGTCAAAAAGGAAACATTTCATACAAAATTTTTATTAATCCAAAGATATAAAAATATTTTTCGAAAATTTTAATAAATTTTTAAAAAATAATATTAAAACCTTGACAAATATAGTGTTAAATTCCATTAAAATCGGTTGAGTATTTCGCGAGAAATCTTGACAACCGATTTTGAAAACAAAGTTTCGAGAAAAACACGATTAAGATTTTAAGTAATTATATTGATAACCCCGAGCGTGCAACTTTTCAAAGCTGTATCTCCGAAACTATTACTCAGATCAACTGGAGCATTTGAGAAAATTTTCTAGAGATATTATATAATTAAAAGACAATAAAAATTCGATTTCGATTGTAGCCCATGTAACTCCTTAAGTTCCTGAGTTCCTCCTGGGTTGCGCCACACGTTCTCGTCCGAAACTTAAGTAAAACAGCGTTGTGGCAGGTGTGTGGCAGCAATTGAAGTTGGCGAATCATCACTATTTACCAAACTCATACATTCATACAACCACACATATTTATATATTATCTATGCAACTAAGCACACAAGCCACTTTAAATGCAACACACGCGTTTGTTGTTATATTTATGTGGCTGCCGATGCAGCTTCGTTGCATTCACACGTGTTGCCCATTTACATGCTTCTCATTTAGTATATTTGTTTTTGTTGTTGTACTTTTATTATTATGTGCACTTATTGCACTTCTGGTGTGTTGTTGTTGTTTGTGTCTGGGTTTCACTGTTTGTTTTCATTATTAGTGCTATTTGCGGTGCATTAATTGGTGTAAGGTGTAGCCGAGCCGATAAATCAATTTGTATATCTTCGGCCAAGTGGCACTTGGAGTCTGCGGCACCACTGTATTCGTGTGCTACACACAAGTTGCTGTAAGTGCAAGCTACTTGCGGTACTTTATCGAATGCCACGATGAATGAGACTTTGGGTTTTGTTTGTGTTTGTTGTTCTTTTGCTGCGTCAATTTTATGAATGAAATTTCCTGAATGAGTTTAATGAGACAATTTGTCTGAGATTGTGGCATTTTATGTTGTCTGGCGAGCGAATGAGATTTTTTTGGTGAATTTTGTATTGAGTATGGGGCTGCATCAAAATGAATATACATTCATTTATGTCTCGTTCATCGATTTTAATCATATTGAGAAGAGGTATTTCGTTTCGACTGGCTTTTAAGGTTTGCTCAGAGACCCATCTAATCGTTTGTCTGGCAAATCGGGCTCTTTGCCTAGCATGCTTCAAGCATTTTTGCTGAGTTGACTTTTCATAGTCGTTTAAAATCCGGTTCCCTTTCGGTTACGTAGACACTAATGTCATGGCACAGACAAGAGATTCACTCAAAATTGTGAAGTTAAGGCATAGGTTCGGAACTTCTAATATATTTTTCCTTAGCAAATTTGATGCGTAACGTCAACACGTTTTATATTTTATTATAAATCTTAACTATCGTCTTCAAAATCGGCTTCTTACACGCTTAATATAATTTTCATGTAGTTGTTATAAGCCTCGACAGGGATAGATATCAGTGTCTGCAACGAATTACTTTGACGCACTCATGGATCCAAAGCGAATTTTTCAGATTTTTAAATAGGAGCCAAATATGGCGAATGCGATGGTTGAGCGATGACTTTCGTTTCAAGTTTGGCTAAAAAGTTACTCACAATAATGCTAAAATGTGGCGGCGCAAAAATCCCTTCGTTATGGCTCAAAATATATGTACAAGTATTATTCCTTATTGACCATTTAACCAAATGGAATGAATTCAGTGGTTTACTCCACTGTTATCAAAGAAAGCGACGAGCATCACACCGACATTTCTTTTATGAAAGGAAGCTAACACTCTTCCCCTGTCAGTCCTGGTCAATTTTGATTAGATGATATATGCATATATCTGAACTGCAGTAAACTATTTATATATTTAAGTTCACACCAATAATAATAAAAACAAAATTTTTTACTTCTAGACTACATCACACACTACTTTTGTATCACAATTTACGCGCTGCCACGGCGTTGCTGTTATTTTCTTCAAACACAATAGAGCTCGCACGTGCTTTGTTGCCGTTATCAGCAGAGCTATCACAACAAAAAAATATAGATGATAATAATATAGCGGCAAATATGACTTATTTAGTTGTTGGCAGCGATTTATTGTGGAATGCTTTGGCTGCGCTGTGTCTCACCCTAATACTAATGTGGTATCATCGCGTGGTCGAGGTGAAGAAATCGACAAGTGAGTGATATAAATGAAGCGAGATAAGATAAGAAGAATACGATTAATGTTAGTTATTAAAAAAAAAAAAAAAAAAAAAAAACTCACAAAATATTTTTATTTCATTATTTTTGTTGCTGTTTTTTATCTCTACTCCACTCCAGATTATTTATACTTCACTTGCATCATTGAGTTATTTATATCCTTCGTGCGCATTTATGAGCTTGCTGAGATCTCCTATTTTCAAAATATTTACGAAATGGAGGCTTGTCTTGAAACTTTATCCGTTATGTCACTGTTCGGCATGGCGGCTATTGACGGCTTTACCATCTACAAAGAGGTATACAAAAATTGTATGGCATGCTATTGAAAATCTGAACAATATTTTATTGTCATAAATTTTTATTTCCGATTTTTTTCCTTTTTAAATTTTTTATAATTAACAGCGTTATCGTCCCGATTATTTAGAGGATTATGAAAAAATCGGCTACAAACACACATTAGCCACTTTTTATTCGAAAGCTTGCTTTTGGTGGCTCACACCTTTGCTCTGGTTCGGCTACAAAGAGCCTTTGGAAGTTGAAGATTTGGGTCAGATGCGTCTGGAAGACAGCGCGCGTGCGCATTACGATCAATTTTTATTGATTTACAAAACGGCAAAGGTGGTAAGTGTAGTGTCAAAACGTGAGTAAAAGAAATGGTATTTAAAGTATATATATTGGGGGTGGATAAAAAACAAATGTTATTTTCGCATTCAATTTCGTAAAAAGTTCACAAAACGAAATATTTTTTAGGTACTTGGAAGGGAGATACAAATTGTTCTATCTGATAATAAAAAAAATTTAAACCATTAGGCTGAGGACTTTCCCGTTGCAATTTTTTAGAGTAAAATAATATAATTTCAATTAATT
>NW_017535518.1:2084633-2088681 GCF_001853355.1 Bactrocera latifrons | reverse complement strand
TTTTCTACAGCTAATTATGTTTTTAATTAATTTAATTTTTATTTATGTGAATTTAATTTTAATTTCTTTAATTATTTCCATTTACCTAACTATACTATTGTCTATAATTTCTATTTTTAATTATTTTTTCTACATTATTGAAAAGCCATAAAAAATATTTTGTTTTCATCACGCCACTCACTTTATTTGCAGAAAAATGGCGATCGCCCGCCGTCGCTGTGGCTTTGCTATTTGCGCAGCAGCTGGCGCATGTTTACATTGGGCGGTCTGTTAAAGCTCTGTGGTGATTTATGCGCCTTGATTGGCCCACTTGCCATACAGCAAATTGTGCAATATATCGAAAGCATGTACAGCACGACTTACGCGAGCTGGTTGCACTCTAATAACAACAACAACAGCGGCGCCAACAATCCAAATACCACTATCAATGACAGTCCATACACACCGGGGCGGGCATTGAGGTCGGGTGTGGGTAACCACAGCTATGATAGTAGTGAAATTGTTAGAAATAGATCAATTACGCCAGGGGGAATTCAAAATCTCTATAGTGACCACAGAAACAACACTAGTAATAGTAGTAGCAGCAGCAGATTTGGCAATTTCCATGACAGCAGTCGAATTAGACTGCAAGCGGCAGCAACAAATTGGATATCAAATGCCTTGGCGTCAGCGTTAACCACCACAAATACATATAGCACGAATGGCACTGGTGGTAATGGTAATGGCAACAACAATTACAATATGCATTACATCAACGGCCCGTCAGCAGAGGCCGCAATGATAACTGAGCCCAGCCGTGCGCTGAGTGTTGGCCTCAGCAGCATAATCAACACCAGTACCAGCACAGATGATAACAATCAAATGTTGAATGCCGGCATCGATTACAATGACGCTGAAGTGCAAATTTACTATCCGAATTGGCTAGATTTAGTGTCGAACGGTTGGGCTATCGCCTGGCTGGTGTTGTTGGCCGCTTTGGCGCAGGGCGCATTCTCACAAGCTTCGACACATGTACTCAACATGACAGGCATACGTATAAAGACGTCGCTGCAGGGTTTAATCTATCGCAAAACATTACTGCTCAATTCAAGTGTTGGACAATCAGCTGCCGGCAGCGGTGGTGTCGGTTATAATGAAGCATGTGCGGCGGGTGGTGGTATTGATGTCACGAAAGGAAAATATTTGAAAACGCATGCTAATGGAGCTGTTAATACTGCGGCTGCGGAGGAAGGTAGAGCAGGTGGTAAAGCTGATGTTGCTGCGGACAATGCGAAGAATGGTGCGACAAAGGCAGCGGATGCCAGCGGTAAGTTTTGGGAGGAGTGGGTTGAAGAAAGCGACCGTAATCAAATTGTCGAAAATATGAAATCTTCAAATTCTTGCAGTATTTTAGAATAAAACACTCGAGAAAGGTTGAGGGAAAAGAAAAAAGTATTTACAAACAAGAAAATCCTCACGAAGACATATTAATGTTTGTAAATATTCTTTAGGGATTTGAAAAACTGCTAGGCTTTTATTACTTAGCCAAGTTTTATACAAAAGAAAAAACTATTTTTGCTATGCCTTTGGTCCACTATTATAATAATCCGCTTCGATATTGAGGACACCGAAAAATACTTAGCCTCACCGCCTTATGACGCAACTATCGCAAGAGATACCACTACCTTGTATATTTTTGTAGACGGCTACCGCTTAAATTTCAGCCAAACGAGTTTCATTGTGATCACACGTCCGTAGACATACAGTCCTCAGACTGCCGACTAAACTGGTGGGAAATTACAGAGAGAGTTGTAACCGTCGACGAAAAATGGATCCAGTGATAGACACTAGAGATCAGGAAATAGTCGAAACAGTGGAATCTTTAGCCGACGAATCTGCTCCGTAGAAGGCAAAGATTGTCCTATCGAAGGGAAAGTGACGGTCTCTTTTCTGAGAACCAAAAGGCACGATCAAGATTGATTACTTCGAGAAGAGTGAAATGGTCACAGAGCTCTACTATGCCAAATTATTGGGCCGATTAGCAACCAACATTCGACTCTTCACTCTTACTGCGACCGCATGTTAAAATTGTGTCAGACAGTAAGCAACTTAAAAGATCGTGGGGGTCATATTCTTCGTGAAATAATGGCATGAGAAAGTAGTTGACACTGCTGGCGTTGGGTCAGGTTGCTCTGTTAAGCAATCAAGATAGTAAGACTTCTTCACTGTCTTTGGCAATACGTAAAATAAACTAGGGGAAGTTTCTGGCTCGTTTTGTGATTATCAACCAAACATAGATATCCTGGTATATATCACAGGAAAAGGAATAATTTAAAGAATGGACTTCGACCGGAGAACCCTCTCCGAAGAAGTCAAAAACTGCTCTATTGGCTGGAAATATGATCCACAGAGATATGGCTCTGTGTGAGTTTTTTGGAAGATATTTAAGTTAAAGAAGATAGATCTCCAAATTGCATTTTTCAGATCATTTAAAGAGTTAGGCTGAGTCAAGTGCTAATAGGAGACTATGTTGAGTAATAAATAATTATTTCTCTAAAATTTTCGATTTTCATTAGTAGACTTACGTCAGTCCGTATTCCTATTTATTTCATGGAATTTATTATTTGCATGGTTTTTGATGGGCTTAGGGACGCATGATATGAATATCTCTCAAGCCTTTTTCGATTTTACTATTTTAATTGGGACAGTGTGTAGAGCTAGAACGAGACTATGTAGAGAAATAAATTGGAATTTTTCCGAAATTTTCATATTTCGCTGTAGACACTTTAGAAACTGAAACAATTTATGATTCTCCGAGCTTTAGGGATATACAGAGAACATGATTCAAATTTTCGGAACAAAAATATCATGAACTTTGTGATTCGCTTAGTATTTGAGCTACATAGGGACTCTGATTCGCGATTTCGACACAAAAATATTTTGGGAACGTGATATAACCAAAAGTTTTAGATTCTCAGCACCCATAATCTTATAAAAAGTGTCAGTTAGGGTTCCCAAAACAGCAAAATCATCACTTAAGAAATTTCATTGCACCGTAGGCCTCAGTTTCTACATATCTACACAACATATTTTACCCACTCATACACTTCTAACTAATTGAAGTTAATAACTGTTGCCATTTAAGTGCATAAATTAATAAAATATGCATGACAATTGCTTATTTCAATTAGCTCTTAGTTAAAATATTAATTTTAAATGCATAAAAATGAAAATTCCTCCATTAGGCTTAAGCGATGTGGGCGCCATCACCAATCTGATGTCGGAGGATGCGCTGAATGTGATGTCATTCTTCTGGATAGCGCACTACGTCTGGGCCATACCACTCAAGGTTTGCATTTAAACACTCACTATATTTGTATGTATTAAGCATCACACATATGTATGTATAAGTGTATTTGTGTGAGTGTGCTAATGTTGACGCTCGTAAGTGCAGCTGCATTTTCTTTTCGGCAATGAATTAAACTTGAAATTGCAATTTAAAATTTATTTCATTTTATTGCTATGTAAATTGCTTTTTCTTAAACTTATCCTGATTTATTTGCATACATTCGAGAGCGTGCGTATGTATGTGTGCGCTTTCATGTGTTCGCCATTTAATTATACGCATACATAGACAGACAGTTCGACATGCATTTGTATTTGTTATCTGCGTAATTTGTTTATGCTGAAATGCTCGAGCAATTCCCTTGATTTTATTCAATTCGTCAGTTGAATTTTTTCCTCACAACAACTTTATTCACTGCATTGCTTTAGCAATACTTTGCATGCTTCGTTATTTCAATACTACATTACGCAAACACACTCTCATATACACATATAGCGCATAAATGCATACGCTCTCGCGTGTGCGTGCGTGTAAATATTTGACTCATTTCAATGCTGGAAATAATTTTCGTATAGTGAAAACGAAAATGGAAATTGTTGTGTTAAATATCTTAAATTCTGACATTGATAAACTATTTGTTGTAGCCATTGTGTGCTGGTTTTTTTTTTTTTTTTTTTTTTTTTTTTTTTTTTTTTTTTTTTTTTTTTTTTTTTTTTTTTTTTT
>NW_017535518.1:2057122-2077613 GCF_001853355.1 Bactrocera latifrons | reverse complement strand
TAATTGAACTAAATCAAAGTACTTATCTAGTTTTTGGTATTAGCATCCAATCGATTAAAAGTCCAGTTCCAGTCTCCCGGTAAGTCTCAAACACGAACAAGATTGCTATCACTTTAAAACTACAAAATCCTGCAAATATTCCAGAACACCAAAAAAACACGTCCACCTTCACTAACTTTCACTTGGTATCATTGTGTGCTGGTGTGTGTGTGTGTGTGACACACATACGCCTATGAATTTACATCACGGTGTTTTTAATAGACATAAAAGTGTAAAGAAAATATTATATTATTTAATTTAAATAAATTTGTCTAAACAAATGTCAAAAATGTTCATAAATAAATGTTGTTGTTGCACTTGCCTTGATTTGGTTTTATTTACAGTGCATGCCAAAGTTTGGATTAATAAAGCGAAATTGATTACAGTAAATATGAATGACTTGATGTGCTTTGAGAATTTACTACAATGAAAAATAGACAGTAGCATAATGAAATTGTATAAAACATGAATATTACTTATTTTTAAACACATCAATGATTATTTAAACATTTTTATCTATATACATAGAGTATATGATAATGAATATGTGAACTTAGTGTTAGACAAGGCTAGGTCGTATTGTTGATACTCGCGCCCAAATTAGCGCTGGATCTCACTTGCATAGCTGTAAACGTTGATATAAATAAAAAATCCGAAAAATGTACCAATAGATATTCATAGAACAACGAAGCGATCCGATTTTGGTAACATATTTTTTTAGAGATTTAAGGGGTTATATGGGTTTCCTCTTGTAAAGCCTTTTTTTTAACAATTTTTTGCTCATATAAAAGATGAAAGATTTTATTAGATACACTCTTAACAAAAAAATTCTGAAATGTTTTGAAAAAATAAATGTTTTAAACTGGGGCATTGCGACGCCATTTTCGATGACTTCTTGGAAAAAAGATGCGTTGGCAGTTACTCCAATCGACTTGAAAATTAAGGAGAATATTCTAGAGGTGTTGTAGAACTTAATAAAACAGTAAAAAAAATTGGAAATCATTGAAATCAGCAAACCTTTTAATATCAATCCCAGCCAATTCGCTAGGTCCCTCAGAAGCATATCTATCTAGATATATCGGTTTAAACAAGCTGGGCAGTAAAGGAGAAAGTGTCTAGATGATTTCAGAGGGTGTGGGATAATAGTTTCTAATCGGTTGAAATTTGATGAAGCATACCCTCTTTAGCCTCCTAATTTTCAGCGATGCCGGTGTGACCGTGCACCTCAAGAATTTTAATACGGCAGAAGTTTAATAGCTGAATCCGTGAGTATGGGGCTAGTCTATTTGACATTATAGAATGAAGTTGGACTTTGGAGCTGTTTGCCTTCATTTGAAAGGTACTACAGTAGTCTTGTATCATAAAGCTAGGGTCGATGGAGCGCTTCTAACAGAAGATGTTTCCTACTCTCCCTCCCTCTTATTTTCTATATATGCTGCTCCTACTGTCCGGAGTATTACATAGAGTATTGGCCGTCTATGCAGCGCAATATTTCCCCCTTTATTTGCTTTAGTACGGGTTCTTTTTTCGTTAAACTTCATAGCTCTGCTTAGAGATTATTGTGCAGATGATTCGTAGGCATTCCCTGATTATAGCCTGAGGCCTCTCCGTGATTGAGTTGTAGAGTCATTGTTTCTTGAGCCATGTTTTCCATGCAACTGCGTCAACTTCACGCTTGTGATGAATATTTCGAGTTTAGTGCTACTGGCGAATGAGTTATAGACCAGGCATGTTTCGCTTCCATGAAAAAACATTGAGTTCACGCATGTGATGAATGTTCAGAGCTTAGTACTTCTGGAGATTTGTTAACTTGCCCTACCAATAGCAGCCGTTCAAATGCCGATCTTGCTTGGTTCATTCTACAATTGACAACCGTTCTTTCCTCAACTGCATAGGGCATACTGTTTTGTCGTATACCTACCAGTAGAAATGATGCAACCTTTTAGCAAGACTCTTATTAGTAGTAACACCGTAACATTATGGGGGTTTATAAAATTGTGAGTGTGTGTCAACTTAAAATATGACAATAAATTTAAGGAATTATTCCATAAATCACCGAATTCACCAAATTTGCTCCCAGCGACTAATTACTCTTTTCAGGACCCAACTGAGAGCTTCGAAATTGCACAATATCGAAATGTTGGAAATAAGTGCATTATTCTTGAAGGATTTTATTGTGAGAAATATGGCTATATTTTTCTCCTTAATTGTTTGGTCAAACAATTTCTTACTCATGCATATGTATTTAGTACTATATGTAGACTATATGATACATACAATTTATGTTTATTATCCTGCGATAAGTTTACATTTTATATTTATTTCAATTAATTTTATTCTTATATATAACCATTATAATATATATTAATCTTACTTTCAATTTCAGATCGGTGTGGTTATGTATCTACTTTATCTTAAATTGGGCATAAGCGCTATCATTGGCTCATTTGTTTGTATTCTGACGATGACACCGCTGCAATTTCTCATTGGGCGTGCCATGTCCTTCAATACGGATAAAGTTGCGGTATGTGTTACGTTATAAGATTTTTGAAAAGTTCAGTTCCTACTTAGAACATAATTAAACTACTATTCAACTGTTTGATGATTTGGATTGAAGTTTTGACAGATCTTCTATGTGATTGTGCTTAACCTGGTTCTAAGTTTGATCTGTAAAATCAGTTTAACTATGCCGGAACTCTCAGAGATCGAATTCTTTTTATATATTATAAATTATCTTTAAAATTCTGTAATGGTAAATAACCAAAAATTATGGTCACATTTGCCTCTGCCGTAGAAATATTTATATGAGAACTTTCGAGATCTTAGTTATGCTTTCGAAAGCTTTGATTATTATGGAGTATTGTAAAAATATCCTGAGGATGCCTAAACTTAATTCGAAAATTTAAAAAATGTAGTTTGGTTTCAAAGTACCAAAAATTTTTTTTAAATAATTTAAATTTTTAAACTGCCTTTTAAACGCCTCCAACTAAAATTTTCTTTTTTATAGGAATGCGCCGACCAACGTCTTAGAATAATACACGATGTATTAATGGGTATCAAAGCCATTAAATTTAATGTTTGGACCGAGTCATTTGTGCATCGCATTGATGAGAAGCGTAAAATGGAACTGAAATATCTCGGCTGGGATTCTTTCTACTTTACTTTGATGAGTAAGTACGCGGAAATTTTATAAAATTATATTAGATATGCTAATAAATATACTTTCTACTCTTCCAGCCATACTCACACATATCTCAAGCGTTCTTATTAGCTACGTCACGTTGGCTGCATATGTGGCGCTCGAAGGTGACGAGGCCGAATTCACCGCCAGTCGTTTATTCTCCGCTTTGGCGCTATTTCAGCAACTGACAGTGCCACTACTTATATTCCCCATAACCGTGCCCATTATTTTATCTGCTGTTGTGTCCACAAAACGCCTCGAACGCTTTTTCAGCGCGCGCGAAATACACAAACAATTCGAGGGCATACGTCACATGGCTCGCATACTGAGCAAAAGTGATGCTTCGCTGGACTTCTACGAAGTACAAGGCAAATCCATAAATGACCTAACGATAAGTGAAAGCGGCAGCGGCGATAGTGGCTTGGGTTTGGTTGGCGATAAGCATCGCGTTCAACGTGAGAATAAATTGAATGAACGCCTGGCGCTGAAGCTGCATATACCGGAGAGTCCTGCACCGTTGGCGCACTCGGAACCACAAACACCGCTCACAACAAACGATCCATCAATAGTCGATAAACATTTGCTAACGCCACGCCGCAACAGTGAGGAGCATTTGCTTGGTAGCGCAGTGGGCCGTAAGTTGAGTCAACAGCGTCGCGATTTATTGCGCAATAGTCCTTATGTAGTAATACGACCGCGCAAGTTTCCCGGTGGCGCGACAGCGCAGCCGCATGCACAACTCACGCCAGCACAGCAGTTGGCGCATAAACGCATGGATTCATGGAGTCGCGACTCGTTGGTGCTCAAGTTGCCGGAAGATATGGCGGTGTCGGTGCGTGATGCTTGCTTCGCTTGGAATCCGCAATATCCGGAGTTGCGTCTATTGACTCTACGCAATGTGACAGTGCCGCGTAGCAAACTCACCATAGTGGTAGGTAAAAATGGCAGCGGCAAGACATCGCTACTGTCAGCTTTGCTTATGGAAATGCCGCTGCTGCGTGGCGATATCATCTGGAATAAGTGAGTATATGCTGTTCTGCCTGTAAATATATGTAGTATGTATGTGAAGGTGACAATATACTCGTATACAGTCAAACTGTCAAAAGAACAAGCTTTTCACATATTTACATAACTACAAATCTTCGTTACCGCCTTCAAAATGGGAAGTGCTTCAATAGATTGGTGAGTGGGAAGAATCCGTTGGAGGAGAGGGCAGGGAGTGAGGGTTTACTCTTAGGAGCTCTATATCTTCCAAGCCGAAGTTCCAGCTAAGAAGGTAACAGCATATACTTGCCTTGAAGTCGTTCAGGGTTGGTCGAGGAGTGCCTAACCTATATCAATAGCATTTTTGTTCCTTTGTGATAAGACTGGGAGCCAGGCCATAGCGGGATCGCAGGAAATTGCAAGACTGAAGAGCTGGCAATGAAAAGCATCAAACCGCTATCGGTAGAGCGAGTCGATACCCCGTATCCTCTTGTGATCTACTACTAGATAGTTTGGCCAGCGCTGGCCCACCATCGGTACGTGGGCAAACGTCTTTTGGCCCAAGATCGATCGCAACAGATCTAGTGATCTCTTTGCCGTCAGTAAGTCTAGTATCTCCCCAGTTGTGGAGCTTTTAATAGTCCATTGCTCTATTGACGTCTATGCTATAATGTTAGGAATCTTACTCGGCGCTATCTGCAGACGCTTTATGGAAACCTATTTTGAAGCTAATAATGAAGATTTGAAATTTATTTAATAATCATATTAACTTAATTTTGCATAACCCGAACAGGGTGAACATTTGTAACATTCAAAAGGAAATGTCGCCTATACAGCCTGGCCGGACTTTTGTATGGAAATTCGTGAAAATGACAAATCTGTTCCAATGTTATAGTCTTTGAATTATATACTCTACATTCTTTCTTCTTCTCTGAATAAGTCTCAGACCGCTGGCATGGTTAGTAAGTACGAAACATGTTACTTATACGTCATGGCGAATAAGGTATGGCGTTTTCTAGTTTGTAAACAAATTATATTTCTGTGATTGTGTGCACGATTACCGCCCAAAATCTCATAATCATTATTAAATCCAATATTTAATGCCTTATTCCAAACCGTAATCCTTCTTCGAGAGTCAATGGCGAACTTTGAGTGCATATCTGATATTATTAGTTAGTTTTCAAAGCTCATTTTAAGGCGGTACACAAGCCAACGTATTGATACCTAAAATCTTTAAAATCTCCTCTTGATTCCCTTTCTAATAATCAAAATTATGGCAATTAGTATTCAGAGCAAATGTTACTCATACGTCATGGTGCGCCAAGCTTACAGGTGTTTGTTTCAATTCCTAGCAATGTATAGACTGAAGTATTATAAACTTTTGTGACATTCTAAGCAGCTCATATGAAAATTCTTCGCTGGAAGTAAGACAGTGACATAGATGTACAAGTATATAAAAGTATATATTTTCGACTTTTGAAAAAAATTGAGAATTTATATGTATGCGATTTTATTTACATTAGTACGTCAAATGGAATTTTACGAATCTTAAATATAAAAACATAGAAGTTGCAAAGTTGTGTTGGTAGCCTTTGTTCCTTTGTTTGTGTATAAAGATACTTAAATACTGAGGCTGCCGTCAGCTGTTTGGTATTATAATTCTTTAATTTTTTTTGCTTAGGTTTTATTTTTGAATTCATTGCATTTCACATATTGCAATAATATTTAGGTATATATTTCTTTTAATTTAAATTTATTGTGATTTTATATTCACTTCCAAGTTAAAAGCGATTTTTTTCGAGCATTTTTTTGAAGCGCCATTTAATTTAATAAGTAAAAAAAAAATAATATAAATTTAGGATATTTAAGGTATTTTACTAATCGTTGACTAATTTAAAAAAATGGAAATATCTTTGTCTCGAAACCGTTACAGAAAAGGACCTTTGAAAAAAGTGTTTGGTATTAAGTGTTAAGGAAGTTTGTGTGCTTAAAAATATCAAAAATTAAAAAACTAAAAAAAGAAATATTACGATAGATGAATGAACTAATTGTTAGTCGAAATATTGAAATTTGACACAGTATTTACACTTTAGTATTTTTCAAAAAATAGATTTTTGTACGAAGAATCTTATTCCTTCCATCATTACTTAAAAAACATATCTAAAAAGGTCGAATATATGTAAAACTTAATTAAAAATTATAATTTTTAACAAAATATTCTTTTCCAAGAAAAAGATATTTTTGTTGAAAAAAATTTACACTACAGGGTGGTCCAAAAATTGATTTTAGTACGAAAAATATTATTCCTTCCATCATTACGTACCAAACATATCTTAAAAGCTGTTTAAAACTTTTACGTCGATCGGATTAACTGTTTGGGAGAACTTTTCCTCATCGGCTACGAAAACAGTGTTTCGAGAGAAATTCGTTGCGAAAATATATAAATTCAATACATAGACAATATTCAATATTCGGTTATAGCTCCTTAAAGCAAGCAATGTATACAAATATTGGTTGTCGAAAAAGTCTTTTCGTATTTCCAATTACACTTCAACTTATTTTTTTATATTTAAAATGTTAAATGAAGCTTAAAATCTCACCTTTCAAACACTATATGGTAAGACACAATGTGATCGGAGATATATGTATGATTATAACGACATCTATTGACAAAAGAAGAAAAGATTTTTTAGACGACCCAATATTATATAAGTTTAAAGTAAATTATTTATAAAAGATCAACATTTTAGTACACGCACATTTAAATTTTTTTTATAAACCAGCGTATGGAAATTTAATTTTCTCTTGACATAAAATTTAACCGTCAACTTTAAATAGATATCCATGACAACTCAATTTTTTTCCACAGCACGTGACTAACTACAGTTTCCTTTTCTTTATGCATTCATGTGGCTTGTAGCAAAGCTAGTATATTCACATGCAAAAAAAGGATATAAATGTCCATAAGTTTGTGTGCAACGTAATAATAAATTCTCACCAATGTGGCAATTTATAATAGCAATTGAAATTATTGCATATGCGTGAATTCCAATTGCACCAATACACATGCACATGCACCCATATGTGAGCAACTGCCGTTATGGCTCATATAACACTATTCCACAGCACACAACTACACACATACACACAGATCTGCGTGTTTTTACATACATGAAATTGCATTTATAATGCAGCAGCACCACTTTAGCACCGAGAGTACATTTGTAGGTTTGCGCATAACTGTGATTCCAACGCTGCGCACATCAGCTGCAGTCGCAGATTTCGTATAGACCCATAAACATTGATTTTCTCACTTTTTTTGCGCATTTTTTTGTGTTTTTTTTGCATTATCTACTTTTGTTGCGCTATTTCGCAAGCCATGGCTTGTGGGGAGACACACACATTCACATCTCATTTACACATTACACCCATCAAACTGCCCCTTTGTCTGGCCGCCTGTCTGCATTTCTCAGCAAACGATTCACTGACTTTTACCTCCTCAACTACTGCCCCCGTTTTTTGCATCGTCTTACAAGTTTTCTTTCGCTTTACCTCTACTTCGTTGCCGCTAGCCTTGCTTACAATCCCTGCTTTATCAAGCATGCCACAGTTTTTCACTGCGATCTTTAGTGCCTGAAATCTTTGCTGCATTTCGATGCAATAAAATTAACATACAAACATTTGTTATAAATTGCAATGACGTGCTGTGCATGGAAATGGCCGCACAAATATGTTGAACGACTGCTGCATTTCATTGCGTTTTCATGCGAGTATGCGCCACAGCCACGGCGCTGCTTAAAGAATCATATATGTACATACATAGCAAGTGGTCAATCTGCGCATAGTTGTGTGTGCGTGTGTGCATGTGTGAGTGATGGGATAATGTGATTTAAAAAATTACAATAACATTTAATGCGAATATTGAGTACTTTAGTGGTGCGACAGCGCGTATGAGTAACGTGCATGAGCTGACATGAGGCACTTCGTTGCGAAGCAAATACATATACTTACAGACATTTATGCTTGTAGACATATGTTTATGTGCAGAGCTGTATACTTACTGCATATACTTAATATTACAACAACAATTTCACCTTAAATAAAATGTAAATAAAAGTGAACAATACTGTGTGTGTAGTTTTTGCGAAATCCTTAGACATTGCGACTTAGATATTTTTCTTCGTCAAAAAAATTTTATTTTTATAACGGTTGTATGTATCACCCATAGATATAGGGTTATATACATATATATAAATGATCAGGATGACGAAATAAGGGTGACTGTATGTCCGTCCATGCAAGCTGTAACTTGAGTAAAACTTTAGGTGTCTTAATGAAATTTGTTAGACGTGTTCCTTTGCAAAAAAGTAAGGACGAGTTTTGAAAAAGTGGGCGTGGCCCCGACCTCTAATAGGTTTAATGTATCAATCAACATAAATTCCATAGACCACTAAAGTTACAATAGTCAAATTCACTCAAGACAAATCACTTAAGCATTGTAATAATGGATGAATTCTGAAAATAGCCCCGTCCACTCTCTATATAACGGTGCTGTTAAAAACTATTAAAAGTTCGTTAAGCCTATAACCAAAAACCTCAGAGACATTAAATTTTACCACCGAGATGGTATTTGATGGCATTATATGTGCCGTGGTTAAAATTGCTCAACGGTCCACTTTTTGGTGAAATCGCATATTTCGGGATCTGTTCGACCAATTTTAATCAAATTTGGTACGTGCCATTCTTCTAACACTTATGTGTCATAGTGCGAAATCGGTCCACAACCATGCCTATTCCCCATATAGTACATTCCATTTGATTATTTCTTTCCCTAAATATCGAATATGTGCACCCTAAAACTAGAACTCTGAAAGAATAATTTCATGATAACAGTGTTAATGTGTATCAATAAGGAATAGAATCGCGTTAATACCTTCTTGAGCTCTCATATACCTAATATAGGCATATTCGAACTTCCAGGTGATTTTATACCACATATATTAGCCAATATGTGAAGTGTCTCCATGAAAATGAGACTGCGTTACTCATAACACTTTATCTTTGTGCCAACTATTTCACAAGGATTTAAAAGTTATGGGAGAAAGGTATTAAGACTGATTGGATCGTTCCATTATCGCAGAAAACTTTAAAGGAAAGGCTTATAAAGAATATTTAATTGGGATATAACATACATTTTTGACATTTATATCTCTGTTTACTCCAGTAGGGTAACTTTTTTCAAAAGTATTTTTTTGACAGATCGCGGGTGAGTCGCGTCAAGCTGTCATGTTATTTTTATTCAGTATTGATTGGCGTTTCATCATGGAAAAACTTACGCCTGAACAACGTTTCCAAATCGTTCAACTTCATGTTCTGTAAAGAATGTGTTTCGCTAACTATTCCCAACACCATCACTCATCTTGAAATTTAGCACTCATTATTGATCATCAAGAAGATTCGATGGTTTCGAGCCGAAGCCTGTTCAGAGATGAGGCCCATTTCTGGCACAATGGGTATGCTAAAAAGCAAAATTGCCGGGAATTTGAGGGGAAGAGCAACTTGAAGAGATTAAAGAGCTGCCATTTTATCCACAAAAAATAACGTATTGTGTAACTGTCAATGGCGACCATCATCACACCACGATAACCGACTATTTGATGACTGAAATTGAATTTGGTTTCAACAAGACGGCTGTGCAGTTTTATGTAATGTAAAATGAAAATAAATATTTAAAAATAAACATGATCAAATCTTACAAACTACTAACAAGCATCAGTAGTTCTGTCCAGCAGTCCATAGTCTCATAAATTGTGAGTACAAAATGTATCAGAAACCGATTTTAAATCAAGGCCAACAAAAGCACTAGAGACCAGTGTTATATTTTCTTCCACATTTAATAAAAATAATTAATTATTTGACATTTAAGAAGCAATAATAGTATTACTCATCGGTCCTAAGTGAGTTATGTTAGTTTAAGTTCTTACCAATATTTCAAATATTTTTCTTGATAACAAAAGTAATATCATTCTTTAATCTGTAAAATCGACTACCAACCGTTAAAATTAATTATTATATATATTTAAATTGCTACATCAACAATGTATGTATGATATGTAGCATCATAACTACCTTATATGTCATCCAAAATGTATAATAGTGGCAACTCTATTTCCGTTTGCAACAAAATTCAGTTCAGTGCAATAAATTTAACGCTCAAATCGACTTTGCGCTCAAACGTTGCAACACCGCAAAAGTAACTTACGTAATATAATTAAAACTGTTATATGTACTATTACTTTTGTACATATGTATATATACACGCAGTATGTTAGCGCTGGCAACTAAGTTGTAAGGTGCTTATGTCTTCTAAGTAAAATTTATATTTCCTACAATTCACCAAATTCGATACTCAATATAAGGGCTTGTACATGCGTAACAACACTACATGCTTACAGTTATCGCGAAAGTCATTTATTTTGCTGGTAAGCAATAACAACAAACACATAAATAAGGGCAGTCTCTGGTGCGTTGGGACACCGAAATGGTATAAAGTGTTGTATTTTTGAGGGAGGCAAGGATATCGAAAAGAAAATTCTATACTTTAAGTTACCCTTCACTGTACTTATTAATTTCACTTCGTATATTTAAAAACAGGACTCAAGATAAATTCATAAAGAGTTAAATAACGCCTAAGCAGAGTACATTAAGTTTTTCATGAATTTTTAACATCCGGAATTAGAGTGTCTCCGCCTAAAGTATATAAATAATCAGTGTAACGAGCTAAGTCGATTTAGCTATACTATATAGTCCCTCATATGTAAAAATATTCATCCGAAATTTAGTACACATCCTTTCGGAGCTTCTTATTTGTCGAAACTGAGAATATCGGGCCATTATAGAATATAGCTGTCATACAAATTGATCGATCAAAATAAAGTTCTTATATGGAGAAGTATTTATTTGACAAGATATCTTTATGAAATTTTTGCACGAAGTATTGTCCAAAGCAGCGGTGCTATCTCCAAATAAATTGTTGGGATCGGGCCTTCATAGCACATAGCTGCCATACAAACCGATTGCTGAAAATCAAACCCTTGTATATATACTTTTTTATTCGACAAGATATCTACATGAAATTTGGCATGGATTAATATCCTTGTCAATGCTAAAATCTACAAAGAAATCGTTGAGATCCAATCATTATAGGATATAGCTGCCATAGAAACTGGTCGTTTAAAATCTAATCCTTGTATAGAAAACTTGTTTTTTTGACAAGATATCTTCACGAAATTTGACATGAATTATTATTTAGGATAGCATTTAGCTGCCATACAAACTGATCGATAAAAATAAAGTTTTTCTAAAGAAGCCTTTTTTATTTTACAAACTATTAGCAGCGTTAGCAAAAAATTAAAGTTTCTTTAACAAAAAATTCAATATAAAATTGTATTAACCAAGTAACATTTATTTTCATTCCTTTCATCTGACTACAAAGCGCATTATATAAGCAAGCTTTTAAATGTTGCCTGTGAAGTCCTTGAAAGTTTCGTTTTTGCCTTTCAATCAATAATTAGTCACCCATTGTAACTTGCATATACCTTTCAACTAGCTGCTTGCTAACATATGTCAATACTGCGCTACTAAATTACATAGTCGCAGTTGAAAAATTCACTTGTGTATTCGGGAGTTTTTAGTTACTCATACGTCATGGCGGACAATGTCATACCAATTACATATACGCCGAACTGTGGCTATTTTGTCCAGAGCTATACAGAAATAAGCACTGATTGTCTATGCTGCTGTGCACTAACTTATAGTATTAGTGAAAATACACACACTTATGCATACATATGTAGTTATAGGACGCACATTAGTAAATATGAATTTTCCCAGAACATTGAATGTTATTAGAGAATTTACATAACAATATGAATGTGCCAAGCATTATTGTCACGCACATCAGCCAAACTCGACTCGAACTGCATGGAAACGTTTCTAATAATATTCAAATGACATACAATACAATGGAAATTTGCCTTTTTGTCTAGCCAAGTTTAGAGCATTGAAGGTAAGCTAAGGCATTGCAGGCAGTTAGATAGATGTCAGAGCGCATATGTGTTGATGGCTACACAAATGTAAATATGCTTGTGTGCATATTTCAGTGTATTGTAATTATACATATATATGTACATTTGTATATATTCTACATTGATTCTTATGAGACTGAGTTAGCCACATGTGTGTTCATATATGTGTTTGTACCTGACCCAGTTGCAACTCAACCACAGCGAGCAGCACAAGTTGGCTTCAAGTTTATATTGAAAATGAAAATTGAATTAAAGTGAAAGAAATTCAATTGAAAACGTCAGACTGGTTTACGGACATTTGCAATTACATTCGGCTATTATTTTAATAATTTTGTTTTGTCTTTCAATTCTATTATAACATAGCCGCACATGTGCGTTATAAATATCACTTTTATGCAACAAATTTATTTTTAACTCGCACATTATCTTATTTTTATATTTAAAATATATTTATGTTTTATTTTCATTTATCTGTGGCATCGAAAGGACCTCGACAATTGCTTTTGTACCGCAGCAACCCTGGCTACTCAACGCTAATATACGTGAGAATATTTTATTTGGCGAATCATTTCGTCCGCGGCGTTATGATTTCGTACTGGAGGCGTGTGCATTGAAACCGGATATTGAGTTGATGCCGGATGCGGATTTTACGGTGATTGGTGAGCGTGGCATTAATTTGTCGGGCGGTCAGCGACAGCGCATAGCCATTGCACGCGCACTTTACTCATCGGCCAATGTGGTGATAATGGTGAGTGCAATAATACAAAAAAAAAAAAAAAAAAATAAAAAAAAATATATAAAAATAAAAACAGTGGCAAAAGCGAACATTGCTATGTCTGTTCGTTATGGTAATAGCACACAGCGCGGGCGGCTAGGAAGCAGGTTAAATTGGATTGTCTGGTTAAATGGATTGTATGCGATTTTAAAAAATGTGGATGATGTAAATGTTGTGAGGTTGATGCGCATAATTAAAGCTGAATTGCTGTGAGGTGAGGCACTTTATGCGGTGTGTAGGAGGGGAATTTCATGATAATTTTAATGGGATATTTTTCTATTTTTATTTTACTTCAACTATACAGAGAAAAGTGCTTCTCATTCACTGTTAGCATTATAAGCTATAATTAAACAATTTGCTAAGCATTCTTTAGATCTAGGATAATAGAAAGAAGATCTATAAAGCGTTGGAAGTAACTTTTCTTAATAAATGAATAAATATTTTGTAGTTCACACCGTGACTCAGTTTTTGAAAGAGGTCAAATGGCTTTCTTTTGTATGAATTTACAATATTTTCTTTTAAATAGAGCAATAGTGTAAGATTTAGACTGCATAGATTCGCAATGAGAAAAGCTAAGAAAGTGGTAGAAGTGATCATTTATATACAGGGTTTGCTCGAAAAGCCGCGAATGTATTTTGGGGCATGCGCGTACCGACTGGATTCAGTAGACGGCGTTCCTAGCTAACGAACGAGCGATGGGGAGTCAGGACAAACATTTTCGTGCGACGTGTTTTTGCGAGTGGAGCAAGCTGAAAATGCAGCGTTCGGTAGAGCAGAGGTGCACAATTAAATTCTGTGTGAAACTCGGTGAATTACGTGAAATTTTACGTGGACGTCCTCAAGAGACTTAAATGAAGGGTCAATCGGTTCCGACAAGACATCGCAGCCGATTGGAAGTTACACCACAACAACGCCCCGGCTCACACCGCCTTTCTTGTGAACAGCTACCTAATCAGGACCGGCATCACAACGCTTCCGCAGTCGCCCTATAGCCCAGATGCGGCTCCCACGGGCTTTTTTGTTTCCTTGCCTGAAAAGGCCGATGAAAAGCAAGCATTTTTAGACGACAGAGGGGATCCGAGCAGCATGCACCTTTGCTATCAAGGCTATTCCCCTGACGCCTTCAATGCTTGGAAATTGAGCTGGAAATGCTGTATCGATGCAGAAGGAGCTCATTTTGAAAGTTTGTAAAGAATTGTAACGATTGGTTCAATCAATTTTTTTAAACCGACTCGGTCCTTTTACTTTTCAGACAAACGCTGTATAGTCAAGATGCATTGTTGAGGTTAAGAAAGTTTCCAAGAAAGGCTAAGAAAGAGGTTATACATACAAGCTGGGTTCCAAAGTAAACAGGACTTTTCGAATCTAGCTATATCTCTATACGTCGCCTGGTGTATTAGAATCTGCTATCTTTATTGAGAGATGAGTGAGATTTTCGTGACATTTCATTGATTGGAAGTGAAATTATTGCGTTTTAAGTGTCAGTATGTTTGTGTTATCGGTGCGAAAATGAGCTTCGAACAAAGATCCAATATAAAATTTTGTTTTAAAATTGGTAAAACTTTTACGGAAACGTCTCATTTGATGAAACAAGTTTATGCTATCTCGTAGCAGAGTGCTTGAGTGGTTTCAACGTTTTCAAACTGGCTCATAAATGACGATCAACATGTGGGCCAATTAAAATCCGTGATCACCGAAAATTCCATCGAAACTGTGCGTGAATTCATCAAAAATCAGCCGAAATCGTCATTGAAATTCATGGAAATAGAATTGAACATCTCCAAAACATCGATTTATTGCATTTCGACCGAATATTTGGACTTAAGAAAGATGTGTGCACGGTTTTTTCCAAAAAAAAAAAAAAAGACTGACGACCAAAAATTGTTCAGAATCCAACATTTGAAGGACGAATATTTGACCAAAAATCACATTTTAAGCATAAACCAATCCCTGTATTCACCTGATATGGCATCGTGAGACTTCTTCCTTTTCGGAAAAATGCTTTTGGCCATGAAAGGAAAGCGTTATGGAGGCATAAGGGCCATTCAAAAGGCTTGCACCGGCATACTTGCCACCATATCGGCCGACGGGCTGAACAATTCGTTCGACATGGTTTTTGACCGAACAAAAAGCTGTATTGAAGCAGAAGGAGACTACTTTGAATAAAATAAATTGATTTTGCCGAAAAAAACCCTTTGTTCTATTTTTTTAAGATTTTTTTTATTTCCATATCATGCAATTCGAGGCAAAAATATTCGGTTATCATTGAAATGAAGCGATTCCTCTTCATAGTAACGTGCCGGTCTTGATAATCAGAGAAGAAGTACAGCCCAATGATTTCGCCGTCCCATAAACCGCACCCAAACGTAATTGTTTTTGGATGCAATGGTGATTGCGTCAATTTAATCTTGTAATCAAATCCAAAATCTTTTCTCAAACTTTGCCATAAAGACGTCACAATGATGCCCAAAGCTTGAGAACGACGAGTGAAAGACTGATTTGGGTCTTCCTCAGTTGATGCGCTAGCGCTCTTAATTACCGAATTCCGGTAGTAAATTTTAATAATTTGGTCTAATTGTTCGATCGTATATCTTTCCATGATAAATGATAAGCTTTACTGAAGAGAATAGTTAAAGCAACAGAGAAAAATATGGCGTCGTTCATAAAGGCAAACTAAATATAGAGCTCTCAGCTGCGTTCTCAAGCATCTCTTTTGTGTGCAACGCTGTTTTTTGCAAAAGAGTCATGTCTTTTTATACGAATCTAGCTTTGGCATGTTTCATATCAAAAATATTTACCAAAATGTATCGAGTTGATCCATAAGAGATGTTGAAATCAACAAATTTAAAGACGCTGTTACTTTAAGGCTTTCAATGTTATCGCCTTTAAAAGAAACGGAAGGACGAATCGCATGAGGCAAAAAAGCATCTTTAATAGTTTGAACGTCCCTAGCTGTGATTTCATTCGTAACATAAAATTTCAAGCAAATTTGTTGTTCAATATATTGTTCATGGCGATATTCGCCAGCCAAACCTTTCGCCAATCCAGTTGTAATCATATGCGTATAATTGACGTATGGAGATTGAACTTCACATTATTCTCTTCTCATATCTATTGTCAATAATCTAATGAGTCTGACACAACCACTGATTCTGAAACTGGCTGAATAACCTTTTCAGTTTCCCGCTCGTGACATTGATGCGCTAATTACGTTTGAAAAATGCTCAAAAATATGCTATCAGGTGATGTGTTAGCTTCTCTTTCCCGCACAAACTATCTAACTAAAAATATATGATTTGGTGAAAAAAATTCACCATCGAATTTCATAGTTGGTTGTGGAATGAAAAACAAAACTGTTAAATTTTACCACATTTTTATGCGGGTTGAATTTATACTAAGCTATAAAAAATGTGGATGTTGTAAATGCTGAGGAAATTTGTTTGTGTCTGTTGACAATGTTGCATTATTTTTCATAGATAAAAGTGCAAATATATTCTAGTATATTATATACATATCTACCTTCAAAATTATATAGGTATATACGTCAATCTATTTTAAATAATCTTAAAGCTTATTCATAGCACTTTAATTCGATATGTATATATTTTATAAGTTATATATATCAGCTATATTATACTATATATATATAGTATATAAGATATATTATAGTGGTAGTCTGTCCACAAGAAATTATATACTCCTATCTATATATTTTGACTTTGATGATTATTGACGTGTGCAATCAGAAAAGGTCGCTTCATTGGCAAAATAACAAGCAAAATATTTGAAATGTTAACTGTCACTGGAGTGTTTTACATTGTTTTTATCTACCAGGCATTTATATAGAAATACACACGCATATACCAATATCTACTCATAACTAATTTATGCATATACACATACACATATTTTCCTCCTTTGCGCAACGTTTAGTCGCTATTTTATTCTATTTCTAGGCCATTTTTATTTAATAAATTTTTTATTATTAATTTTCGTTTGCCCTCCTACAGGATGATCCGTTCTCCTCGCTGGACAATGAGGTGGCACGTCATATTTTCGAACAAAGCGTACAGCGTATGTTGCTCAAGGCAAAGCGAACTGTAATATTGGTGACACAACAGTTGCAACTGACGCGGCATGCGGATTATGTAAGTGATAAAAATAAATGAAAAAGTCGCAAGAGTCGCAAATAAAAGAAGTGGCATATTAAGAGCACTAGAAAAAACCAAAAAAAAAAAAAAAAAAAATTAAACCCAGCTGTGTATGAAACGGGTTTTTGATTGAGTTTAATTTAAAGCAATTTGTGAAGTTTCGCAAATAAATGACAGTTGGATAAAAATGTATGTCTGGGGATAAGAGATCATGGCTCGAACTACGATTTATTGTTTTCTACAATCATATCATACAAGTTTATTTGGAAAATTAATAGTAAATGACAAGTACTTCAGCCTAATCAAAATGATTATTAAGAATTAAAAAATACTAAATTAATAAATACAACTTAGTCGCTTCGTTAGAAATCTCGTTTGAAATTCGTGTTGAATCTCTTATTACGGGTATTTTCAAAGATTTGGCGCAAGGTGAAAATCTGGTCAACTGTTGTCGTCAATTGTGGCCTGAAGCTACACTGATAAGATCGATATTGACGGTGGGCTTTAACCTTTCACACAATACGCTCGATAGAACCTTATATGCGATGTTGAGGAAGCTTATCCCACAGTGGTTAGCGGAGGTTGTGTGATCTCTCTTTTTGGTGATTGGACGTAGCACACTTACATTTCAATCACTAGGCATGCTTTCGTCCGACCATATTCTACAAAGAGCTAATGCCTGCTCCTTGTCAGTTCTTCGCCGCCGTATTTGAGTAGTTCGGCTGGCAATCAATCAGACTCGCCGCTTTGTTGTTTTTAAAGTGGATATTCGTTATTCAAACTGCTTCATGGTCGGGCGATGGAACGTTTGCTCCATCATGATCGATTGAAGAATCGGGTTCACCATCTCCTCTTATTATACCTTCACTGCCATCAGGCAGTCTGGAGAAGGGTTCCCTGCATATTTTCAATATGCTCTAAGTATCAGCGTATGCATGAGGGTACAAATTAGCGTATTTGTTGTTGTTGTAACGAGAAATTTCGCAAGTGAGCTTCTTGCCAAAAATAGTATGAAATCTAACCCAAAAACAATCAGACTTATGTTAGATTATATTTAGACATAAACTACCGAAATAGATCGCTCTTAGAATAAACTTTTTCTTTATTTGTGACCTCGAAACGAAATTTCTTAGAAAATTTCTAATATCTTCGAATTTCAACTATTATTGCTTTAATTTTGCTTAGTTGCTTAGTATTTCCATTAGAACGATTTTCATTTGTATTTTCTGCCATTTTTCTTTAACTTCTCTCAAATTCTTTGCATGCTTTTTGCAATCAAATTAAATTAAATGGAATTTCCGACATTTTGTGGTACTGCTTCTAAATGCTGACTGTTGCCGATGACATTGCTGCTGTCACCATTGACCAATTCAACAATTCACAGCTAATTGTCATGAAGAATGGCCAATTGCTGGCCACAGGCGGTTACAAGGAAATCGAATTGAAATATCCACATATTGTTGCCAAATGGCAAACAATTATTGCAAAAGTGAATGAGCAGACGGATGACGATGATCGGTGAGTAATAAAATTGAACTTTGGATATGCGTATGTATGTATGTATATATTCATATATAAAATTAGAATATAAGGAATAAAATTTAAGTGTTTTCATTACATTTATATCAACAATGACATAAAAGTCAAGGACTCCCAAAGTGTAGAAAAATTGTTTTATTTTCCATTTGCATTACGTTTAAAGATAACTATAAAATAACTATAGCGATTCGCACACACGCATACACATATACATATAATAGGTTGTTAAAAAAGTCTTGCGGTATTTTTATTGAATTTTCAATTATTCAGAACATTTTTTTTGATGACTCATGCCCAGCTCTTGACCGATGCTACGGCTGCTCCTATGCCGGTCTTTTTCGACCAATTCCACGATTTTATCGCAATTTTCGACGACAGGACTTCCGGAGCGTGGCGCATCTTTGACCACCTCTACACCAGAACGAAAACGTTGAAACCATCATTGTGCGGTGGAAATGGAAACTGTACCGGGTCCATAAACTGCACAAATTTTATTGAGCTTGAGATGCATTTTTGCCTTTATCGTAGTAGTACTGTAAAATATGCCGTATTTTATCTTTATTTTGCTCCATGTTTGCGACGCTATAACTCACAAACGACTTAAAAGAAACGACAATCAATTAAACAAGTATTAGCGCGTGAAACGAGCTTTCCAAAAAGGTATAGCATGACCCGATGCGGCGAATAAAACTAGAACTACGCGCTCTCAGCGACAACTAGCGAAAATACCGCAAGACTTTTTTGACAACCTAATATGTACATATATCCAACTTTGGTCAGCACTTCTAACTGAAAGAAAACACTTTCCAAATTCTAACTTTTGCACAAAGTGAATTTTTGATGAATTTCTCGTCAGCAGCAGCTTCATTACACTTCTTGTTTTCTTTGCATAATTTTTGGCACAGCAATATGGCCGCCGCTGGAAGGACAGCGTGTGAACGTTGGAAATTATACCAAAATGTTACGAAATTAGGCCTGCAGCGCACCAAGTCCACCAAAGTTATGGCAGCGAAAACAAAAGTAAAAGCCAAAGCGATAGCTATAGGAAAACCGAAAACAATTTGTAGCGACTCACGCGAAATCGTTATGAATATAGAAGAGGGTGTTGTTGGCGATGTTCGTGCTAATGGTGATACAATTGTTGAGTTGCTTGATGGTGAAGTTAGTGAGCAAGCGAACGTTGTCAATGATGTCGGTGTTGTTGCTGGTGATAGCAATGGCAAAGAGCTTGATGAAGTGGACGCTGTGGAGGAGGAAGATGAGGATGACGAGGGGAGTGAAGAGGATGATGATGACGATGAAGAGGACGATTTAATGACAGTGGTGAGTTCATAAGATATTAAGAGCAATTATTTCATAGCTGAGTATTCTGGTAGACGTGAGGCCAAACATATGTATGTATACATATGTACAATATATATAAACACACTGATACATATTTATACATATGTATGAATGTTTAATACATAAATATTCCCATAATTCATATATAAATATACATATGTATATACAGCACATATGTAATTAGAAAAAATAAGTTACAAAAGTTAAGTTATGTTCAGTTAAGATAAGTTGAGTTAAGTTAAGTTAAGTTAAGTTGAGTTAAGTTAAGTCAAGTTAAGTTAAGTTAAGTTTAGTCAAGTTAAGTTGAGTTAACCTGAGTTATGTTAAGTCAAGATAAGTTATGCTAAGTTAAGTTAAATTAAGTTAAGTTAAGTTAAGTTAAGTTAAGTTA
>NW_017535518.1:2035395-2057042 GCF_001853355.1 Bactrocera latifrons | reverse complement strand
AGTTAAGTTAAGTTAAGTTAAGTTAAGTTAAGAAAAAGGGGAAAAAAAATTGTTTGCAATGAAGTAAATTAAGAATATAATCTCAGCATTACTATAAATTAACACCCTAAAATTATGAAATCATATACCATGTACTCAAAAAATGCTGTAAAAATTATTTCCTAAAAAAACAAAATCCACTTTATAGCAACCGCTTCCGTCGATAAGTCGCTGTCGCAGCGGTAGTAGGTATGTAAATCATATTGGTGCTTTGCATGACACGCCCACCGGCGCCATTCCCGCCCGTATACCGCTGACGCGTCAACGCTCCAGCCACTATGGATCACGCCATCTTTTCTACGACGCGCCACTGCCCACCGACGAGTGTCAAATGGAGGATGTAATCTTACGTCGGCGACGGCGCTCCCAGCGCGTACGACGAAACTCTGCACAAGATCAACAGCGCCCCTATTCGCTTATTTCTACCGGCAGCAGTCGACTGAGCGCGGCGAGTACATCGACCACAGCATCAGCCGAGTTACGACGTAGTCTATTCACGAACAGCGTTGGTAGCAGCGCACCCAGCTATATGAGTGGTGTTAGTGGCAACAGTTTGCTGTCGGTGGATACTGGTTTCGTTGGCGGTGTTKACGAGAGTTCACAGCGCACACATTCCTGGCAGCCGCAGAGCGCTGGCGGTGATGAGGTTGTCAATAAAGCTCATCAAAAAGTGTCACGTAACAAATCATCGCCAGGCTGTTTGGTGCATAGCACACAACAACAACAGCAGCAGCAGCAGCAGCAGCAGCAGAAAGTGAATAAAGAGGAGGCGGCATCAGTTGGTTTGGGAAGCGGTTTCCAGCAGTTTTTGCGTCGCATGTCGATGCGGCGCACGGCAGCGCACATCAAGCCACGACCGCTTAGCAGCACAAATTCCATAAGGTGGGGAATAGTAATAATAACGGTTTATAAACTTTGAATTAAGTTCACGCTAGCTTCATTAAAGCTTTTGGATAGATGAATATACAACTTTTCTTCCGTCTTTATGTAGAAGCATTACCGAGGAGAGTACCACAAATCAATCCACACCTATGTCCAGTTCGGTGCCTTCGATTGAGTTAAGTACCGTTGCCACGCCAGAGGCGGATGAAGATCAGAAGGATGCGACAATGTGCGAGGATGATAGCTGGATTGTTCATATCGAAAATGAGGAAGTGGCGGGTGAGTCATAAAAAAGATTTCAGTAGAGAGTAGTAGTATTTACTTCAGTCTTTCTGCGTCAACTCATTGAGAGCCTGTGTTATATGAAGGATCTTCTAATATCCCAAGATCCATTTATCAGCTGTCAGAATTAGCCATTTACAATTTACTCCCCGGTGACCTTTAAACACTAAAATTCTTGTGGGAGTTATATGGAGGAGGATGAGGTGAACACATTCATGTATTTTCTCTTCCATTGCCCAGCTTTTGCAACACTGAGATTGAAAGATCTTCCCAGGCTTACCTTAGCGAACCAGAAGACATAAGATATATCCGAAATGACATTCAACTTCTCAATAAATTTGTGATAGGCCAGAGCATTTTGTCGATTTGCAAGAATCTTATGATCTACAATATAGAAATTTTAGGAACCACAAAGTACCAGCGTTCTAAGCTGTTCAAGTGAGATCCCTGTTAGGATCGAGTCATGCAGAGTCTGTGATATACTGAAGAGTCTTAATAAATCGATAGATCCGTCTTCAGATTCTTTCATTTACTTTTTGATCCATTCTGACCATCTAAGATATTTCTTGTTCTCAACTCGGGTTCAGCCTTTGTCGGAAAGTCCTTTGTCCTTATTTTATCAGGTTTAAAACTTAATTTTATTTCGGGGTTATATGATACCAGATTGGTTGGTGTTGTTGTTGTCGTAGCGGTAGAATTATGCAAATCTGGGTTTGTTCGGTTACGTAGACCCCACCGTCTGGGGAACGGAGCCAGATTGCGATCATTTTTTCGACACATAACCTCACACATTTCAAAAACAATATTTGTTTCTCGCTGACGTTATAAAAGTTCTTTTGTTCTCAACCCCGGATCCTCCTCTGTTGAAATCTTTTGATATTTTTTTCTAGTCCTCATCTTTTTATCAAATTTAAGACTATCTTATACTTCTAAGGCTGAATATTAGGGAAGTAACAATTCATCAGTCAGTCCCTGCACTCTTTTTCTCGAAAAGTTCTCTCGTGATACAAGCCACATAACCTCACAAATCTCTGTATTATAAAAAACATCAACAATCCTGTTCCGTATCCTACAGATGCCACCATTGACTACAAAACTTTGACCAACATGACAAATACACCGTTACACAACAATGATAACAAGCCGCCACAACGAAGAAACCCTATAAAACGCAGCCGAAGTGGTATTAAGAGATCAGCAGGTCGTGGCGCTGTTACTACTGTCACGGCCAACACATCGTCTGGCTACGATGCCGAAAGAAAATATGGAAAAATACCAGCACACATCTATTTGTTGTACCTACGTGCATCCGGTTGGCGAATGGTGACGATATTCTTTTTGACGGCGCTGATTTGGCAAGGCATGCGTGTGTACACAGATGTCTGGCTACAGCACTGGACCGACGGTAGCACAGGTAATGGCAACATAAACGTTAACAGCAGAGACAGCGGCGACATTGCTCGGAAACGAGTTGACAGCATGACGACGACTGTGTCGACGCCTCAGGCCTTTAATCGATTCGATATAACTGGCATAAACGCAACGGCAGCAACAGCAATACGAGCAGCGGCAGCATTACTGCAGGCGGCTGTCAACAAAACTGCTTACAACAACAGTAAGGTGTACAACAATGATAGCAGCGTCAATGGTCATGCCGAGGATGTCACGTATTATTTTCACATTTATTCGGCGATTTCGTGCGTTTGCATTGTAATGGCGGTGATATCGACACCAGTTGGCCAATTGGCCGGTTGCAACGCGCGCAGCAATCTACACGACCAATTGCTGTTGGCGATTATGCGCAAACCGTTGCACTTTTTCCAAGTGACCCCACTTGGACGACTGATGAATCGCTTTGGCAACGATATGGCCATCATCGATAAGGTGAGTGTGCGCCGAGCTGTGTGCGAAATAAAAATAAATATTTAATTTGCGTCAAAAGATAAAAAAAAGTTGTGAGAGGTTGAAATTTAAATCGGAAACGAGGTCAAAGTGTTAGCTTGTATAACTAGTATCCACTTTCAATCTTGAATAAATGACATTTGCTTACTCTTTCCTTACAGAAAATTGCCGCCACCAGTCAACGTCTCTTACAATTCTCTCTTCTTTGCTTATGCGCTGTGCTCATAAATGTCAGCATTACTCCCTGGTTTATATTACTCACAGCGCCGATTTGTTTTGCCTACTATGGCATACAAAAATTCTACCGTTGCTCGGCAAGGTTGGTGTCGAAACCGAATAAAAAGATTTCCCTACATTTACTGAACCAAAACTTTTACTTTGCAGAGAACTACAGCGCATTGAAAATTCGACAAGCTCGCCGGTGATCTCGCATCTGTCGGAAACCATACAAGGTGTTACGACGATAAGAGCATACAATCAGGAGGCACGATTTACCGAAATACTCTTTAAGCGCTTGGAGGCGAATACGATTGCATTTACGATATTGAATACAAGTAATCGTTGGTTGGGCATATCACTGGTAATTATGTATTTTAGTTATTTTTTTGGAATATTTAGCAATGATACCGGTGCTGTCATTAGTAATGGTTATGAAACTGCTGTTGCTAATCACTACTGGTAACGATATTGGTATTGCTAATGATACTGGTATTGATAATGATACGGGTACTGTTACTGATAATGAAACTGCTACTGGTAATTATACTAAAATTAGTAATGGTACTTGTATGTGTACTTTTATTGGTAATGATACTGGTAATGAAACAGCAATTGCTATTAATGCCGCTACTGGTAATGATACTGGAATTGGAAATGGAACTTGTATTGATAGTGATATTGAAAATGATACTGGTACTGTTACGGATAATGAAACTACTATCGCTAATGTTACCGCTCTGGTAATGGTAGTGGTATTAGTAATAGTAGTGCTACTGGTAATCGAAGTGGTATTTGCAATGATGCTGATACTGCTACTATTACTGATAATGGTACTTCTAATGGTAATGAAAAAGTTTGTGGTAATAATACTACTTTCGGCAATGAAAGCTTTTAGTAAAAGAACTGCTATTGAAACTGATACTGGTACTGCTACTTTTACTAATAATGGTACTCGTATTGATAGTACACTGATACAGTTACTGGTACTGGAACAGATATGGACAATGATGCTGATACGGATAATGTTACTTGTATTGGTAATGAAACTGTTAATGGTACTGCTATTGGTAACGATACTGGTACTGCTACTGTTAGTGTCATTGGTATTTGCATTAGTAACAAAATTGTTTTTGTAATCGTACTGCTATGAGGCCGAACTATAGCCCGCTGTATATGCAGTCTTTTTTGATTGCCATTTTTCGATAAAAGTAATCGAGTCAGTTTTTCGCTTTACTACTTTCCATTTTTGATTAATCAAGTACACCTCCTTCCTTTCTCACAGGACTTTCTAGGTGGCTTCATCGTCTTTATCGCCGTTATAACCGCTTTGATAGCTGCTACCATTAGTTGTAATCGTTACAAATCAAAACTCGGCAACGGCACCCACAATATAAATGAATTGCTAACGCCATCGCCATCACTCGTCGGTTTGGCCATCAATTACACACTGCTAATGCCGATCTACTTGAATTGGGTAGTGAAATTATTGGCTGATATGGAAATGTATGTGGGTTCAGTGGAACGTATAGCTTACTATGCGGAAATTGATCAAAATGTCGAAACACCGTTAGATATAACATGTGACGATGACACAGCCACAAATGTGAAAAAAGCCAAAACAAAAGCGACAGGGAAATCAGTTAATCACACTTCTGTCAATTTTGAAGTGGCGCGTGTGGAGTATTGTAAACCTAGAAGCTTGTCGGTGCCGTTGGTTATGAGTAATTGTAAGTTTCAGAGATTTGTTATTTCACAAAAAAGCTTTTTTGAAGAATTTATTTTACAAAACTTAATGTAATTAAAAAAAAAATATATATACATATATATAATTTATTTCTGTTGCCAATAATAGTTTTATAAACATTTGAATAATCATAAATCATACATCAATTGATGCATTTAAATTTATGTTCATATGTATCTCCTCTTTTGTTGAATATTTTAGCGACTCATAAATCAAAAGCTACTTCAAAAGAGCTTTTTGTTAACATTGATAGTTGTTCGTATGTACAACGCTAACGGAAATGTAATGCATTGACATTGATTCATAGACATATATTAAACCATTTTTTGGCGAAGTAAGATCTTATATATTAAATAATCATCAACTCTTTATTCTACAGATGAATCCGTACCCATTTCATGGCCACGGCAGGGTGACATCAGCTTTGAGAGTGTCAGCTTGCGTTATGAAGGTCAGAGAGACGAAGTGATTAAGAATTTGTCATTAAAAATTCCTTATGGCCAAAGGGTAGGTTATTGTGTGTTATTCGCTCTTTACAAAACAAATTTTGGCCTAAATATTTAGGTAAAAAAAAAGTATTCCGATAATAATTTTTCGATTAATTTTTTAATAATAATGGAACAAAAATCTAAAATTATCGGAAATAATCGATTAGTATTACCTTAATTTTTAAAATTTCTAAAAGATTATCTAATATATTTGTTTGTTGTTTTTTCAATATGAATAAAATATTATTTATTAGAAATATCGAAAAATTTAACTTATCGATAATATTTTTTCAAACACAAAAATTAAGAACTTTAAAGAAATGTTAGTGTTATGTTAACGAGATATTGTTAATGGAACAAAAGTATAAAATGATCTGAAGTAATCGATTATAATTACATTGATTTTTATATTAAAAAATATTTTTTTCATTATGATGTTTTTCATAACATATTTCATTAATAAAGATAACACAACAACGGTTACATTTATCGATTTTTGTTCCGATGCAGACGCAGGGCATACCCAGTTTTTACATATCGATAACTATTAATAAAAATGTACTACAAACAGTAAATGTAAAATAATCGTTTACTTTGTATCCAAAAAATATCCATAAATATTGCGAAAATTATAAAAATCTAAATTTAATTGTTAAAATATTTCACATATGACATAACATATTTCATTTTTAAAAAGAACACGACTTAAGCGATTAGGATTGTTGAATGCCAGTCATATTATATTTATCGCTTTTTGTTAAGATGAAACCATCGTATGCAGAGCAAATTTTATATTTCGATAATAAATTACAGAAATGTATTACAAACAATAACGCAAAATTATCGCAAATTATCGATTACAATATGCTGTAAATTTGGTATCGAAAAATATCGATAAATATTTCGAAAATTATTAAAATCTGAATTTAATTGTAAATAAATTTCACATATGACATAGCTATTTCATTTATGGAGATAACGCAATAGTAATCGGTTATCGATTGTGATCACATATTATAGAACAACTGAATCGATTATTATACTGATGATATATTGGTATACATCGCATTTTCTAAAACTCTTATACTCCTTCCTGCAGATTGGCATTTGCGGACGCACCGGCAGTGGCAAATCTTCATTAGCCATGTCCTTGTTGGGTGTGTTACAAACGACAGCGGGACGCATTTGCATCGACGATGTGGACATAACGAAAATTCATCCAGACGAAGTGCGCATGCGTGTTTCGATGATACCACAGGATGTGCATGTCTTCAATCTGAGCATACGCGAGAATCTTAATCCAACAGCTTACTATGCCATCTCCGAGCTGTGGGATGCGCTAGATAAGGTGGGATTGACGAGTTTTGTCAATCAGTTGCCAGACAATATTGGTAAGTAGTTAATTTTACCTTTTCAAAGTGTATCGTTACCGTTACTTTAATTGCAGATACCATTGTTGGTGATGGTGGCATACAGTTGAGCGCCGGTCAACGCCAGTTGCTCTGCTTGGCGCGTATTCTCTTGCGCGGCTCGGTTTGTTTGATACTTGACGAAGCGACCAGCTCTTTGGATAGCGGCGCTGAGCAGGCGCTCCTCACAGCGGCACATAACTCCTTCCGCGGTCGAACGATTATAACCATTGCGGTGTGTAAATTATTCTCTTTATATATTTTATAAATATTCAATTTCTATAATATTATTTGAAAATACTATTTCATCATTTTCACTTCCAAATTTCAGCACCGTCTCTCCACAATACTTGATTATGATCGCATTATTGTTTTGGAGCAGGGTCGCATTATTGAAGACGGCACGCCTGCTGAGCTGCAGCAGCGTAAAGATGGCACCTTCTATGGTTTATTACATTTAGGGCGTACCGTGGCTGGTACTAATTTTCCTCAGCTGTAAATGCGAGTTTAAAATTTTAACTTTGAAAACTTTACTTTCTAATGGTATTGTATTTATAGTGAAATGCTTGTGTTAATGGCCTTATATATTTAAGTATTTTTCTAAATTTCGTGCATTTTATGAAATTTTTCGTAATTTTAAAGCAACCCACAAGTGTCAACTAAGTTTCGCCCCTTTAAATAAGAGTATTATTGTTGTAACTATATTAATTTAACTTGCAGTAATGCGTACTAAATGTAAGTTCTCTACTTAAACTGAGATTGAAATGAGTTATTGTTTGGCCATATTGTTTTCTAGTCTTTATTTATAAATTAAAAATTGTACAATTTATACGACAAACATATTTAGTAGGCGCGCCCTTGGATTGTACTTATATTTAAATTCGTTTACTTACATATATACACATATATTTATGTACCAAGTACTATACAATCGCTTTGTATTGGAGTATGGGCACGTACTTACTAGACTAATGTCTGAAACCATGCATTTGTATAAATAAATAAAATAATACAAATAAAATGAAGATTTCTTGGCTTCGTGAAATATAAAATAAGAACTTCGTGAGACATATAGAGCTGGAATTGCCAGTGTAGATTATATATTTTTATGTATATAAAGTCTAGTTAAACAGAACTCATTTCTACTTGCCTGCGATTTAAGCGTTTATTTAGTATGGTGAGAATGACCTCATTTATACCATATACTTGTATGCATCGTTTTGCTGGATAACTTGTTGCCTTTATGAGGGTAATCTTATAATGCCACTCTAAAGGAACCATCTTCGTTTTTATTAGCAAACTCTGGGACAATCGATCTTCACAATCGATCTTCTCTTTTTCTTTACGCAAATCGTTCCCGAGCAAAATTATTCGCCATAATTAAGAAAAGATTGTAATCACTTGATGCCATCTACGTTAGATGCAGAACACCGAGTAAAAGGCTGAGCATGCCTATATCAAAGGCAGGTCGGTTGACATAGCGCCACGACAGTCGGGTCTACGTAACCGGAAGATCTGAAGATTTGTTGTATAGACAACTCGGCAGTCTTACCTTCGGGGAACCAGGAGACATAGCCGAAACTGATATTGGCCGCCTGAACAAATTTGTGATAGCCTCGAAACGCTTTGTGAATTTGTAAGGGTTTTATGATCTATTAAAAAGGAGTTTCAGGTAACACAATGAACCGGCGTTTTAAACTGTCTTAGTAAGATTTCTGTTCCACTTAAGCTAACCTAGTCTAACCTCTCGATGCTGGCCACTTCTGGGCGAATGCTTACATATTTCATATGTCCCAATTGTCGATAGTACCTGTCCGAATTCAGAGTATGGACCTTATGGAAGGAGCTCATATTGAATGATTATTTGCCAATCCCACTGAAAACACAGCAAAGACTGTCTGAACGGAAAAAGTGGCTTGGTCATGTATATATGTACCTTAAAATTTTTAAATAATATGTTTTGAGTCATAACTGGGCAACCTCGAACTTCACTTACTTTCTTAAAGCACTTCATGGGCACTTTTCTTCGGCTGAGTATTAACTATTTGTTATATATGTTATTTTGAGGTTAGGGCTTAGTATTTGACGTGCTTGCGTTAAGCAAAGGCATAAGAAATAAACAAAGAATGAAAAATAAAATAGTAAAAAAACTTTACAAAACATAAAATCCAAATCCACTGACGTAAAGAGTGCAACAATAACAATATTCGGCGTATAACGGTGAAACTGGAGTGTGGAGTAGTTGTACTAGCAGCAGCTGCAACGATGGTCAGCACGTGCCACAAGCAGCCGACTACGATGCATTCTATATGGACGGATAAATATAAAGATATGGTACGAGCACTTTTGTTAGTATGTATTTATAAATGTAGAAGTATAACTGTATATACCACACTTTAAACGAGCCGCTGTAATAGTGTCAGCACATATGTATCTACATAGTGTGAGTGTGTTGGCACATCGTATATTATATAAAATATGTTTGTGTTGTTTTGTTTGCACCGATACGTGTTTATTGCCAAACATGTGAGCGCCCACATACAAACACTTGAGAGTGCAAATCCCTTTAAATTGCTATGTGACACCCCATTTGCCTTGAGTGTATACGATTGCAGTGGTTTAAATGGTATTTTCGAAAGAAGCACAATAAGAAGCTTCTCTTACACGTTAGTTTTGAAGGTGTGACATGTGGGGAAGCACGGTGTATATATTTTGAAATTCAAAAGGGAACTGGGAAAGCAAAAATCTCTTGTTAGTTTTAAATTAAGCATCGCAGAGTATTAGAAGGTGAGAAAAATGTTTATTGAGACTAGAAAAGGTGGGAACAGCTTTATCAGTATTACAAATAATGATAATCTAAATTATGATCCCGTAATAGCGATCGGATATTCACTTTAGAGCTTTTATAAATAATACATGAAAGTATTTATTACATTTTTTGTGCTAAAACCAACGAAAGTGATCCTCTAGATCTACAATACCATGTTCAAACCCATTATGTTCTATGGAGTTTTTATGTAGTGGAGGGCTCTAGAAAGTACCACACCTATATGGAATCTCGAGAGTGTTGAAGGGGCGGCGCTCATCAGCATATGTCGTGCAATAAGATCCACTTCAACCATTGCACTTAACGCCATCCTGCACATAATATTGCCCGCGGACATCGCCGAAAGGTGAATGGCTGCGAAAGTTGCCATCAGGCTCAGAGAGGCTGGGTTCCTAAAGGAACAAGGGTCTGAACACTCGGAAATTCTCACTTACTTTGACTTCATACTGGATCACTTGAATCATGGAGTCCCTAAACCGTACTCTGGCGGCTCCATCTCTACCCACATAACAGTGAGGGAATTGTGGATGGGAAGAAGCTGTTGGACTAGAAGCGGCAGTGAGCTTCTTCACGAAGGTTGGTGGAGAGATCCATTTTTAGGAGCTCTCTATCAACTTAAGTCTCAGAATTTCTGACTAATGCTATTGCCGGCCGAGGTTGCAGCCATTAAAGTAGCAGTAAATTTACTGCTCGGGGTGCAGCCTACTTCAGAGTACTGACTATCTACTCAGATAGCAGATATTACCCTTGAACTCATTAAGAGTGCTTTCAGAGCTGGTCAATAGCATCGAGTGTCCTTGTGAAGAATGGTATGGGTACCAGGCCACAGCGGAATCGCAAGAAATTGTAAAGCTGATGAGCTACCAAGAAAAGGCACCCTAGAACCGCTATCGGTAGAATGGGCGCGTATAGGGGTTTCCGTTTCCCTATAGCTTGGCCAAGCGGAAGCTTGATCAGGGCTAGACCACCGAGCTGGCGGGATGGAAATTAAACGCCTGTGCAAATTTGTTTTGGCTACTAAGAGTTTTGCTAATTTATAGTTCGAACACAGGATTTATTATTTGCTATTACCTAACAAAGGTCTACATATAGTCCACGTGCGATTTTTGATCAGCCATCTAACCTAACTTAACTGAACATTGTGCTGAAATACGAAACTGAAATGCAGTAACCTTAAATTCATTGGCAAAGTTGTTTATCACACCCGAAATTCGAACTATTTTCAAATTCAAATTACTTTTGATCAAACTCAGCCCTTTAAACTTTCTTTAAAGCTTAAGTTGTCGCTGTCAAAGTTCAAGAAAAAAAAGCCCTTTAAACGCACATAATACCATCATGAGCTAGAAAAGAAGCAGGAATAACAATAAGATGCAATAACTTGGCGAAATTTTGTTAGTTACAAAAACAAGATTTAAAATTTTTCTTTCGTTTTTCTGCAAAGATATTTTCTTGCCGCATAAACTTCTGAATCTGAAAGTGAGCTTTATTTAACATATATTAATATACATTGTTGTTTGTATTCCATCGCTTAAAGTTCATGCGACAAGGTCTTCAATATTTCGAAAGCAAAAGAACAAAGTAAAAGCTCTTAAACTTAATATAAGCGTTTACATAAAAATTTACACTCACCATTAGTTAGCTAAAACGCAGGAAAATGTAGATAAATGTTCAACAAAAGAAAACAAGTAAAAGAGAGAAAAGTAAGTGTGAATATCTTATACTTTCACAATTGGGCAAGTGTCAAGGGCGGAGTCTAGCACAGTTTAGGAGTTTAAGCTAAAGTCTGGAACTATTTCATTCGTATTCAGCGCTAGACCAAAGTATATGCTCTAATTTTCATTAGGACACCTGACATATATACTAACGTACTATATATGGCAAAAGTCAACCAAACGGAAATCGGGATTGTCCACATATACTTTAGACTTTACATATTCCCACAGGAAAAAGTCTAGCGGTGTGATATCACACGATCTTGGAGCCCAATCGACCGGCCCAAAACGTGAAATTATTGAAATGTTAATTGCGTCGAAATCCCGAGCTTCAATTTTAGGCATTAATTAGTCAGTTATCATGGCGAGATAACGGTCGCCATTTATCATTTTTGAAAAAATATGGACCGATGATTCCATCGACCCACCAAAATGTTGTATTTTCTGGATGAAATGTCAGCTATTGAATCTCTTGACAGAAGTACTTGGATCACCTGTTGTTTAGTGTATAGGAGGGAAGTACTATTGACCTGATTTTACCAATTTTGGACACACAGGCATGACATTATCAAAAAGAGAATGTCTCCTAATTTCAATAGTAGATCCCACAGATAGACTAATATTTTCACTAAGAAGTCAGCCATAGGCACTGTTGTCTATATATTCGGTAAGGTTTCGACAATTTTTCGACTTTAGATGACAAATATTAGAAGAACTTCATTTCGATATTTTAAGAGCAATTATTTTTGTGGGTGGGCCCTGCCACGTGTAAATCGTCCAATTTTAACACCTTTTCCACGATTTCGATAGTTTTCTCAGACGCATTGACAAGACTACGCTGTAAGCATCTGCGATATGATACACTGGAGGAAGCGTCGATTGTGAGGCCACAGAGTCTTTTAAAAAGGTAAACAAAAAGATCAATGGCTTGAGGAAGGGTTGTTGACTTTGCCAATGGTAAACAAAAAGGTCATTGACTTCAAGGTCAATACTCGTATCTAACTGGAACTGGAATATAATAACTGGAAAGGTTCCTGACCTTGCTAAATACAAAAGCTCATTGACCGCAGGTAGTTAAATAAATCGAACTTATCGAACGTACATGAGCTCAGGAGAGGTTCTACGTTAAAGTTAAACAAATTGTCAATGATTTCGAGAAGGGCTGTTGATTTTATTAAGGATAAAAGTCAATGCCTTCAAAAAAGGGTTTGATCACGCTAAAGGTAAATCAAAAGGTCTTTCACTGCACTGACGTTAACCGCCCGCGGGAAGGGTTGTTGAATTCGCTTAAGCGTTACATAATAAAAGTAAACACATAAAGTTCATTAATAAACTTGATCTCATAAATAACCTAACGAACTGGCAAGAAATAAGGTAAAATAAACAGATCACTGTTAACTTTGTTCAATCAAATTGTTTGAAGATTTTGTATTATGTGTCAATATACATATATATAAAAATAAAATAATATTTTTATAGCAATATAAATAATATTTGTAGATATTTTATTTTACAACTTTTTAAACATAATGAATCATTCATTCACAATAGCATAAACAAAATTACCACTTCAAAGCTTTTCTTACGCTTTACCAATTTTTTCACTTCTTTTATTAACTTCCTAAGTATTCCCCTTTGAATGAATACAGGTTTCACTCACTTTTCAATTAGTATTTGCAACACTGCACATACATATAAAAGTCGTGGGTGGCTTGGGCAAAAATGAAAGTGCACCTGACAGTACTCTGTTTAACATACAATTCGCCGACAATAATACGTGTGTTAGTTAATCGTAATTCGTAATCGATCGGTTCGGTGTTTGTGCGCAACGCGGGTGTGAATAGTGTGTTGTAAAGTAAATAGTGAAATTTTAATCTTATTTGTGAAAAGTGTGTACTGAATATTGCCAAAATAAGTGCCGGAGGCTTTTGCCTAGAAGTGGGCAAATACAGGTGAGTGATTTTCTGCTAATGATCGAACTACCAAAAAGTCAATTGTGTTGATTTGCATTTATGCTACATTTTGTGAACAACAAATTTGCGAATTGAAGGGTGCTCGGCCACTCGGCTACTCCAATCGACAGCGAGCCGTAATTGGAGTCTCACTTGCGCTCGATTCGTTTGCTTTTGTTGGGAGATGTTTGTTGTGCATTTTCATTGAATATTTATGTGGGAAAGCAGCAGTAGCACTATGCATGTTTGTGCATGCAGATTTGTAACAGTTGTAATTGAAGTGTTTGGGGAAAAGTATACTGCAAGAATTTTGATTGCTTTGCTGTGAATGTGTGGTATGGAATAGGTGCTTGCCCTATTTCTTTGATAACTTTAATTTGGATGGCTTGTGGTATTGAAAGCGAATAATTATTGTTTTGTGGCATTTTTTGAAGGAAGAAAAATCTGCATAAAACTCAAATGAATAGTAAACATTTCTAAATATATGAGGTGTACTGAAAATGTGAATTATCAAGGAAAATTATATTACTTCAATAAAATGTTATTATCAATTTAAACAAATAATAATTTAAAGTACAGAAGTGTAATTTATTTAGGCAATGTGGTAAAGTCTGTTGACTGAAACTAAAAAAATACTGTTAAGTTCGCAGCATAGAGTGGTTCAAAAGTAACTGACGCATGAACAGATTATAATTATTTTTTATACTTTTAATTTTTTTTTGGTATATTGGGGTGGTGCAATACTCAATCAATTAAATAGTTTAAAATATTTGATTACTAAATCAATTAAGATAATTGAAATATCACAATTACGGTGCCAATCTAAACAAGTTTTGGAAGCAATATTCTCAAAATATATTTTTAAATGGTTGCCACATGTTTGAAAATTTTACATGAACTATATTTTTGGGACAAAAACGTATATATGTCCGTCTGTCTGTTTGTCCGCCTCTCAGTTTTTGAAATATCGATCTGAAATTTCGTACACGCCCTTTTTTCTTCAAGAAGCTACTCATTTGTGGGAATTCTTCATATCGGATTGATATAAGATATAGCGGTCATACATACTAAACGATCGGAATCGAGTATTTGTATGGGAAATTTTCTTATCCGACATGATATCTTCACGAGATTTAGCAGAAAGTATTGCCCAACGCAATGCTACAATCTTCGAACATATTTTTCAAATTGGACAGCTATAACATATATCTGCCATACCAATTGGTCGATCAAAATCAAGATAAAGATCTTTTTATACCATTTTTTTTATATTTTTTAAAATTTTTTTTTATATATTATATTTGTTAAGAGAGTGCTTGTTCTCATCCTTTTGAATTACTATAAGATTTCCGTTTTTTTTCATTACACCTTAGTGTTTATCAAGCCACACATTCAAAGCTGCTGATTTCCTTATTTATCGCAAAGATCAAACGTACAACTATTACCAAGTTGCTTATGCACCATTGAACATTTTTCTGTGCGTGCCGATTTCGCAGGCAAAACTCACTCCTATTAACTTCTCGACCGAATTGATGTTGATTTACTTTACTGCTGATGTATGCGTCTGAGCCAGGGAACTAATGCAATTTGTATTGATTGTTTGGCCACAGAATTACGAATATGTACATACATACATACGTATATACATATTAACATACAAGCAAAAATGTCCATGTACTGGTTTAAGTAATTACTGCACGAAACACTTTTCTGTTGCCTTCCATTCAATTATTCCTTCTTATCATGGAATCTTCGCATTTAATCTTAACTTTAGTCTTTCGCACTTATTGGCTTGTCCAAATGGTTTTTGTATTTAGTAGATATTTTATTTCCCATTTTATTTGCCACTTTTGTGTGATTTTATGCGCTGAAGTTAATTGTTGTTGTAAACGCGTGCGTGACGAAGCCGCATCCACTTAAGCGTACAATGAACAGGAAAAATGAATGATGGAGTACCATAGATGATGATTATTTATATGTATGTATTTGACTTGGACAGGAATGATTTGTTTGTAGCCTAGCTGTTGCCAAGTGTTTTTCACATACACATATACAAATATATATTTATGTACGAACTTACATATATATGTATCAAATAATTGTTTGTGTTGGCTTGATTTGCGAAAATCACTTCAAGTCGGAGGCGTGATATTTACTGGGAGTTCACTGTTATTTTTGTAAAAGTTGTTGTTGCATACTTTGCCGAAGTCGCATGCTGATAATGTAATTAATTATATTTGTTTACTAATAATGACTTGAGTGATGCATGAATTGCATATGTGGTATAGAGAAAAAAACTCATTGTCTGCGGTAATTTTATTCCTATCTGTTCGGCTATGTATGCGTAATAGATTTTTTCAGTAATTATTTGCTTTTAGAACTATGATATTTTAAAGCGAAATTTCGACTAAGCCTTCGGCCACGCTCTTTAATCATCTCTTGAAATAATAAATTTTGTTGGTTTTCAAAAATTATAAGCAGAAACATTCCTCGCTCTAGGTATCATTTTCTGCAGGTTCTGTTATTTTTGTTGTTATAGCATATTCGTTCCGGTTACGTAGATCCGACTGTTGTGGTAGCGGCAGGTTTTGAAGGTACTCTTAGAGATCGGTTATATAAATTATATGCATGAAGGCAGATGCTGGGCTGAAAATGGGGGCTCACGCTCCTTCTCTCATGCACTGATGCTACACAGCTATTGTTAGACAAATTCTGATCTACGACGCAGTAGCAAGTAAGGTACAGAAATCCACCTACCGAAAGTAAGTGGAAAGGGCTTAGAGGCTCGCTGCACTGCGTATAATGGGAGTTTTGAGAACAATTCCAACGGCGGCTCTTGAACTGGCACTAAACCTGCCATCTATACCTCTTCGCTGACAACTGCGAATGAAAATCGTCGGGGCGACCATTTGGCTACAGGAACCTATATTTACATATAGAACCTTTAGGCAAATGTAGCTCTATGGGTAATGGTGGTTGGGCAAACACCGACAGCATGACCCCAATATTCATTCCCGGTTGAAAGATCAAAGTAAACATAGGAAAAAAAGGTGGGGTAAAGGTATGTTAGCTGTTTGAGACACGCTAAATATTTATACGGCTGGCTCGAAAATGGACGATGGAGTTGATGCGGGAATATACTGTTCAGAGTTAGACTTAGGGCAACCTTTCAAGTTCCCGGTCTACTATTTCAAGTTGTTGAGGTCTTTGCAAAAGCCGCGCAGTTGGCTTCTAATGCAGGCAATTCTAAAGTCAACATCTACGTAGACAGTCAAGTTGCAATCAAGGCAGTAACCTCGTATCGCATACCGGCCACAAGCAAGCAACTTTATTACTACTGAGTGCTAGGCCGCAAAGGTATTGTTTATACGACATTCTCGACAGAAGCATGGTAAATAAAATCAAAACCCCAATGGAACGAGCTACCTGGCTGCTTCTTCTTCTATAGAGTAGAGACTGTAGGAATATGATGGGAATACTAACTGATCATTGTCTGCCGGCGGCAAACGTTCGCAGGATGGGGTGACAGTTCGAGAAGGCTGCAGGAAATATTTAGAGCAGGTCACCAGGGAAACAATGGTTCATCTCTTGTGTCCCTCATTGGCAAGACTACGCTGTAAGCATCTGGGTATAACAGTATGATACACCAGACACAAGCATCCTAAAGGTTGACCTCTTGGACCTAGCAACTGATCCAAAAGGCGATCTGGTATCGCAAAAGACCAAAACTGGTATATGCGCGGTTTATTGGCTTACCAGATTAACCTAACCTAACATTAGGGAATACATCCCCATAAGAAAACTAACCAAATTAAAATCCTCACTTGTCTGCATGTCTCTTTGTACCCACTTTCTCCAAGCCAATGACCTTACCTTACATTTCCGAACACACACATACACGCAATCGATTGTTGGTAATCGTTTATATGTATAAGATGTCGCTTTGCTACGTTGATGCGTGGCGCCAGGCAGATGTCAAATCAAACGTATAAGTTGACCCAGTCACACACAGAACACAAGTCGACGACAACAAGCAGAGACAAAATACAATATTTGCACGACAACAACAACAGAACTAGAACTATGCATACAGTAGCGAGTAATAGATAATCTTTTAACACACCCAACCGATGATAAACATTTCCTCACACACACACACACACACACACACATGCGTATATACCATCGTGTATGACACATATTAACATATACACACACACACTTATATATTGCTCTTATATAGATACATATAAATCTGTGTGTAGTTTAAGTAAAGAATAGTTGCAAACAAAGGACGGCCTAGTGAAATTAACAAATGTGTACTGGCTATTGAGGCGGAAATTCGTAGCCAGAAACTTGTGGCATGCTGTAAGGCGCACAAGAAGAAGCAAAGAAGCAGCAGCAAGTGTGGCAGCTGAATCTGTAAAAAGTACAGTTAATTGGGTGAGTACTTTTGCGGAGGGGATGAGAGGGTGTTGTTTGATGCTCTCTACCGCCTTAAATTATGCTGTAAAATATGTTCCACTATTCATTTTTGGCTCCACTGCTGTTAACTACTTAACAGTAAACCTGTTTTAAACATATTCTGTAGTTGTTTTAACTCTGTTGAGCAGCAGAATGTTATTGTAGCGATGCAGTTAATGTTGCAATTTTTGCTTTTAAGAATTTTTAAATAAACGAAATTTATATTATATATTTAATCCAACAAAAATAAATCCATAATTTTTGCATTAATTGGAGATTTGTTTTCTCACAGTTAAAGGCTTAAGTATAAGTTTCCTCGGATAAAAAACAGTATATTTTCAACAATTTTTTTCTCACATAAAAAAAAAATATTTTATTAGATTTTCTATTGTTACAAACATACACAATTAGCAAAGAAGTTTTGAAATTTTTGGAAATACATATTTTAAACTCTGCTATTGTGACGCCATTTCTGGTGATCCCTCTAAAAAAGATGCGCCCGCCTTGGCAGAATTACTCCTTACAGGATCATCTAAAGTGAAAAATACGTGTTTTAGTTAAAACCATAACTTAGAATTTGGACGAAGGAAAAAAATAACAAAACATCGAATTCTTTGCAAACATTTTTCCCCAAAAAAAAAATCGCGAAAATTTTTCAAAAGGAAAAGCAATTTCTATAGCCATAATCTTGGTGTCAGCTGCGGACTTTAATGTGACTACAGAGAACCTCTCAATTAAGTTCAGGAAGCTTCTGACAAGTCAATATCGATGTGTTTGGTCTGCTGTTGTCTTGATAGAACACAAATTCACTTTTATTGTTGCCAAATGGTGCAATTGATGCACATTACAGGCTCGAATTTGGCAATAGGAGATGCCTGACCAACCCCCCCAAGCTCGTAGCAAATCTCTCCTGATTGGCAATCCTCATTAGGCCACCGTTTACGAGTCTCAGAATGCTTCGAAAATGACGGTTTCTCTTGACATTATTGTGAATGGTAATTCCTATAAAAGTGTAAAATATAGCATATTTCCTCTTTCTTGGAGTCCATTTTTAAGGCATGTTCAAACAGTACTGTGCCATAAAACTGGATCAAAATATTTTTTTTATAAAAAATCGTTTCTTGCGCACTCCATATAGCGTAAACCAATATCTTGAAAATCATTTTATTTTGCTCCCAATATTAGGTGTTTAATTTTCTTTATAGAAAAAAATGGGGTTCCTATACCAATTTATGCTATAATTAGTTCGTTCTGAATACACGGCTATTTCAATTGAGTTCAATAGTTTGAGATAAATTTAAGTAAAGTTAAACTCAATTTTGTGGTAATTTGAAGTCTCCAAGGTACTTTCGAATGTAAAAAACAAGATTGAGTCGTCAATGAGTTAGTGAGAATAGCGTTCGTATCATCATATGATATATGCTATATGACTATAGCCAATTCAAATTATTGTCCTAAATAAGTATAACTTCATATTTTCACCAAGACTATAACCCTTAATGGAGATACATGATTAGGTACCATATTATCGGTTCTTCAGTATAATACATTTTAAATCTCTAAAATACATATGTGTATTTAATATTAGTCTATTATATTCTCTAGGTTTAAGAACCTTAATTTAAAAAATATGTTTAAATCAAATAGTAACTGGAATATAAGCTCTTATTAATGATCTATCCCTATCGAAATAATTCATAAAGCAATTTTTCAAAAATTTATTTTTTTCAAATTGCGACATTATTTGGCGCTTGTAACATTGTTTCCACAAATTGCAGTTTTTATTTATTTAATTTCTTTAAATTCATTTTAATTTTAAATTTACTTAAATGCAATATTTTCCATTAAAGCAATTTACAGCTGCTGTAAAATTTAACATTTCCTTGCATGCACTGTAACATAAATCCGGCTACTGTAAAATTTAACATTTCACTGCAGTCACTATAACATAAACCAGGCAACATTTGACTCGTAACAGAGCACGTTTCTTCATACACAACAAACATTTTAGCAGCAGCCTGTTGGATGCTGTGTGCTCCGCTGTTGTTACAGTTTCAGCATACACAGCTGCCTTCGCTTCACTGTTGTCGCCACAGCCATCGTCGTCGTCGTCATCGTGGTCATTATCCTCATCGTGTTCGTTGTTCGTGGCTTTCGTTTGATTTTGATTACAGCTGAGGCTGAAGATGGTTTTGTTGTCGACTTTTAGGTGCTACAGCTGCCACGCATTGCGTTTAGTTCTATCGTGTCTGCGTTAATGTACGGTTGCAAAACGTCGTCACTTCTGCGGCGACGAACTGAACGTGAACGTACGCGTGGTAAGCAGCTGCCAAAGTGTTGGTACCTTGCCTGCCTGCTAACGGGCGCGACATTATCCGAAAGCAAACTAACCAAATACCATAAAGTGCGCACTATAAGCGCTTGTGCAAGTCAGCCTTCTGACTAGTTGGCGTGATGAATTTCGTGCATTGTTTACATGGTTCATGCGCTGTTGTTGCTGTTGTGCGTATTTATGTAGCAATTAAAGCGTAGCCTGGCATTAGGCGCTTAAGTGAGATAACAAACAGCAGTGCGTGGTCGCGTAGCCGCTGCATACCTAATGCGCGTCTGTGTGCTTTCTGCTGCTTGGTGCTGGGCCGTAAAAACGAATGACAAAGCGTTCAACTTTAAAATATATATGCAAGTGCTTGTGTTTTGTCCCCGGTATGGTTGTAGCAGTCGACGAGCAGTGTTGAAAAGTAAGCAATAATATGTTGCTTAGCAATTACTTTATCTTTTGTATTTGCAGTTTCATGAAATTGCTACAAATGTTGTTTGCGTACTTTAATGAAGGCTTCCTTAGAAGTGAGTTCACATGTGCGTGCGTGTGTATGTATGCGTTTCGTAGTTTTGGCCTACATAGACGCACAAAAGTATGCTAAAAGTTATTTGAAAGCTTGCCAAATGTGCAAATGTGTAGATTGCAAATATTTAATTGTGTCTACGAAACACTAATCTGACATTCAACGACTGTAAATAACAGCGAGGATTTGCTGTACATGTTCTACGCACCGGCAGTGTGGCTACTGCAAAGCAAAAGGAAAAATCATGTCATTAAAAAATGCTTGCACAGTGTGTGCCAATTTTAGCTGGGAAAGTTTAAATGCAATTTAGACGCAATCATTCCTTCGTACGAACATTCGTGGAATGTTTATGCGTACAGAAATTGAAATTTATGAAATTAATAGTGTACTTTAAGCAGTATGCCAACTTAAGGGAAACATAATTTAATTATGTGATTTTACAATAGAAGAAGTTAAAAAGTTAGTTAAAACAATTCCCTACAAATCGGTCCAGCTTTGACTCATACATGTTTTTTTCTTCGTAGGGTTAAAAAATTGACAGAGTATGCGGCTTCTGTTAATAATATATTTCGCTTTAGGAAGAACGCTAGTCAACGCAGCCATTTCACGACTTCGTAACGGTGGCTGTTTTTGTTTTGCTAATTTTGAGCTGCTGAAATTGATAACGATAATAAAAATATTACTAGATATGACTACAACACCAGTCAGGGGTGTATGGGTCAGATCACCTCCGTTCACTAAAATGAAAAAAAAGCTTTATCTCGAAGTTTTCTAACTCAAATTCATAATCAGCACACCTCAAACACCCCATAAGCCTCTTAGCAGTTTTCCTTCAGATTTGTTATGTTGTGTTATTTAAATAAATATTATTAAATTATTAGTTA
>NW_017535518.1:2034108-2035064 GCF_001853355.1 Bactrocera latifrons | reverse complement strand
AAAAATATAATTTATAAATTTAAATACTAAAATGTTTGCATAATTGTGCTTAAACCTAAAATTAAGTTAAGTTTCTAGTTTATTGAATACAAAAAACCTATTTGTGAATGTGAAAAAAGAGGTTCGAAAAAAAATTAAAACTTTCAAATGTATAAAATGAAAGAAAATAGTGGATATACATATGTATGTTGTGCCAAGGAAAAATTATTGGCATAAGTGTATCACATCTGTTGAAGATTACTTCCAAGGCGAAAAAATAAATATTCATGAATAATAAAATATTTTTCGTCTTATTTCCAATTTCCGGGTACTTTTTTTCACAATGTTTAATATTAATTATTTTATTAATATTTAAAGTTATCGTTCATTGTGTTATATCGCGGGATCTTCTTAAGTGCTTTTGACTATGCAAAACTTACTGTACTGTAAAACAAATTCTTGATAAGATAAATAAAAAAATTGAGATTCTTAAAGAAATGTAAAGTATTTCCTAAACGGTTACGCAATATGTTTAACATACAATATATGGATTTAATATTTTTTCAAAATCTTTTTCTAATGAAATATGTATTTTCTCAAACCGCTCTGGTATATAAAATATAATATGGAACTTTAACTTAAGTTGCAGCAGCGCTATAATACTCTTCACAGGTGTATTTATTTTACTACTTTCTAGTGTTTTAGAAAAAGTATAAATTGCTCTCATAACTTGGTACTGCAGCATCCAAAATTAAAAAAATCAAAGTTCGTTTGTGGGATAATAGTTTTCTCTAGTTATTGCTGATAGTGTGTTCGAAACCTAAATTTTTCATATTTCGAATTCGAAAAAAGCCAATTAAATTTTTGGTTACAATTTAGTAAAATTTATTCCGACTGGGAATAAATAATGAAATTTGATATTGAAGCCTAAGCATTTAATGAGACATTATGGTTATAACCACTTGCGAATTTCAAAA
>NW_017535518.1:2020917-2034088 GCF_001853355.1 Bactrocera latifrons | reverse complement strand
CGAATTTCAAAAAAAAAAAAAAAAAAAAATAATAAAAAATAAAAAAATAAAAATTTTGAATTTACATGTATCGAATATGCATATATTTATAAGTACTCCCTGAAACTTCACATTGAGGAAACTAGTTTCAAAGCATAAGCGTATTTGTGAGCAATTTTCACTTATTGTAGCTGGCTGGAGGATGGAGCCATTGGCATAAATTTAAATATAATTGTATATAGTACGTTCAGGATGTCGAAATTTCGGAATTTTTTAATATTGAAAAATAGTATATATTTCGGCACTTACCAAATATTTTAGCATATTCAGCTGCTACATACACTTTGGAATGACCAGAAACGATTCTTTTACAACTTCCGGTCTTAGACCATGTATCCTCTTGGCAGCCAGAAAAAAAAATGCGTTTGAAGACGAGCTAAAGTGAGCAGACGAAACATTCCTCCTCAGGTTTGTGCATTGAGTTTGGAAAATGAAAAGAGAAGCAGCCTCGGACAACTCGGAAACTCACAGTTTTCAGAGTTTGTGCGGCAAATCTAATCGAAACTGCTAGACCATTTAATTTGTTTAATATTTTTGTTAGTTACTGAGCAAAGAAAAGTATTTTTTATGCTAATTTCCGTATTTTTAGCCACTTTAAAATGTAAATTTTTTCACAAAAAAAATTATAATTTTTTGTTTGGAGAAGTCGCAAATTCTGTCAAAAATCAAAAATCAAGCAATTTTGATTACTCCTGAGTTCGTTAAGTTCTTCAACTCGTCTCTCCCACAAATATTGCTATTTATTTAATGGAAAGTTTTAAGTATAACTTAAATATTCTAGCAATATATCCAAATGCAAAGATCATACACGAACAATCTGATCAAATTTGACTCGGATTGCCAAAAAAATTTTCACAAAATTTTTTATTTTTGTCCTCAGAATAGACGCCTGAGTTAATATAAGCAAAACGAGCCATCTTATTTTTAGTGCAATTGTTATAAGAATTGCGGTTGTTAAGCGGTTTTGGTTTTTTTCTGTTTACCTGGTTCTAAGTTTGAAACAATTTTATTCAGAAAAATCTTCTTTAACGTAAAACAATTTTTTTTTGGAGTTCCTTTGGAGGTGGATTACGGCATAAGAAAAACAATTTTTTTCAAAATTAGTCTGCTATTTTGAAAGTAAATTAAATTTTGGAAAAGCTTATTATTTCAATTTCTTTTACTAAAAATTTTTCTCAAATAAAACAGAAACAAAAAGCTTTTCTACCTGACTTTTGAGTGTACATAACCCTTTTAAATAATTAAAATTAAAAAAAAATCTTTCTTGCTGACTTTCACATGTAATCCTTTTTAACGATTTTTACAAAAAAACAAAAACAGAAAATTAAAAGAATTAAAAAAAAAATCTTTCTTGCTGCCTTTCAAGTGTATATATAATTTTTATAAAAAGCAAAAACAAAAAACCGAAAATATGTTTTCTTTCTGACTTTCAAGTGTATAGGTATAACCCTTTTAAAAGTTTTTTACACAACATATGACGTTATTAGGAAATAACATTTCAGTTTAATCTGCGCTGACATTTGTTAGATTTATTTATTAATTTTATTCATTGAAAATTATTCAATTAATTATACATTAAAATGTGCATGTTTTAACAATAACTGTAACAAATATGTTAATTTATTTGGGAAATAAAAAACAAGAATTTAATACAAAAATTCCCAACTTATTAATTTTGAAACAATATTATAACAGTTCAGCGAAGTTCTCACATCAAAGTCATAATAACCGCAACTTTTAAATTTTAATTGAAATATTGCAATAAAATTTTATATGAATTATGCATGCTTAACATATACAATTTTTGTGCGCTACTGAGAGCAAAGTCATACAATGTTTACATAATGCAAACAAAATGCAAAAATCCGGACATGCCGATGTTTGGAACCGGTAAATATTGGTGCGAATGAATAAAGCTTAAATGCATATGGTGTGTAAACTTGACCTGTGGCGCGTTAACAGCTGGTTAGTTTGAAATATAAATCTATAAGCATATATGTATGAGTATGTAGTAGTATATGCAGTATACTAAACAAACAACGTAGCATACTTTAAAGAGCGCAAGTTTTAAAATGAAACAGCGCCAACTTTACGGCTAAATATTTGTTTGAAAATATTTTCTAATATTTTTAGTTAGTAAAAGCCAAAAGGATAAGTTCGAAAAAATACAGTTAAAACAAACAAAAAATTTTGAAAATACACCAAATTTGAAAAAAAATAAAATTTTGAAAAATAGCAAATTTTGCTTAGCAACACTCATTTGCGTATTAGTGGCATACGTTGCATACTTTTAGGTGTTTCGCATATACATATTTCTGCAACAATTTCGCATTAGCATAATTAAAACATGAAAACCTAGTTAGCATTGCCGCCAGCGCACTGACGTAACAGCAAAGTCGGCAAAGTATGCACAGAACCCACATACACACACATACTTGTAGAAAAAGTAGGCATAGTTGTAGGTGCTTGCAGGTCGCAAAGCAAGCGGTAATGAAAGTGCAAGTCAAAGCAGCGCTGCAAGAGGCGCAAACTCGGCGGAAGGAACACGCTAGCACAAGCCGTTAGGATTACGTCCTAGTGCTTACTAAGTATGTGTGTGAGAGTGTGTAAGCTCCGGCAGCTTACGTGCGTAGCGTGCAAAATAGTGCAGTTAAGTGTGAGAAATGCTTTTGTGTTTGCCTTTAAGAACTTGACCTCAGTTGCTTTGAGAGCGGCTTCGCTCTTCACGCCATTTTGCACTCGCTTCTAGTGCTTTTGCCACTTTTTGAACTACTTTGCGCTACTGCCACTGCTACTGCTGTTGTCATAAGCAGATTTGCGTGTTATGCTTGTTGCTGTTGTTTTCATTATGCTTTTTACTCATGCGCATGCATTTGCATTTGTGCGCTTGGCTATGGCTTGGCTTGACGACACACTTGCGTTTGTGATATTTTGTGGAAAATCCTGCCGGTCTGCTGGTCTGCTGGTCTGCTGGCCATGGAAGCGCAGACGGAAGCCAGCTGTTGCACAATTACGCAACGTTGCTGTGGAACGCACCATACTTGAGTATGTATTTAGTATTTATTTTGCCACTAAAGCTACTAGCCCATATGTGCTCAAACTTGCTTGTTTGACGTCCTCTCCCTCTGTAAGCGACGCATATCCTTGAACTTTATTGTTTACACATGAACGAACGGTTTTACTTTCATTCATTTTTATGCGCCCACTCCTCTTCAGCACATTTTATATATTTCCACATTGTTACGTTCTCTTCAGTCCCCTACACTGTTGCCACTTTTCGCTGTTTACTTGTTGGTTGACTATATGAATGTTTATGCCTGTGTTTGTAGGCTTTCTAGGATCTCTGGGTTGCGGGTCTAGTTTCATGCTTTCTTTATATTTAATTTTATTTTTTGATTTTCCGATTTTTGGGTAGTCGAAAAAGTCTTTTCGTATTTTGTAAATAGGTTGTTGAGGTCGTATATCTCCAGTGTTACCAATCACATTGTGTTAAATAAATACGAAAAGAGTTTTTTGACTTCCCAGCATTTTAACTGCTACTTGGAGAAAGTGGAAGCTGAATACTGATATACTATAAAAAGTATAGCAGCCTCTAAGACCTCAGTTCAGTTTCGCTTTCGAGCAATGTTTCCTCCCTTATGAGGAAAGGGAAATCATCGAACGAATTTGTAAAAAATGTGGGCAAACATTGAACAGATTTTCAAGAGCTAGTTATACATATATACTATATATGTACATAAGTCCATTCTTCGCCGCTTTTGTTTACCCAGCCTCTTGCTCATATCACACTCATTCGACCCCCGTTTATTTCCTTTTTTATGTAACTGCTCTCATACTAACTGCTATCCAGCTGGAGTGCGGTCATAACCACAAAAGCAAGTATAAAAACAGTGCACTTGCAACTCTATGGCAATAATTGTGCCTACACGTCTTTCACCATGAAAGATTTAGGCCGAAATACGCACGCATTTTCTAAGCGCTTGAAGATGAAAGTGCGTGCACTACAGTTTTCAGTCACAATTGCGAGTCGCAAGACTTATTTTGAATTAAAATACTCTTTCTCACCTCACAACTACCAAAAAATATATATTTGCAGTAATTATATGAATGTTGAATTCAGCGACTACAACCTCTCTGTAACGCGCAAGCACATTTGGCTCTATAATTCTCTCGCGGTCCTACCGCCTACTGCATTGACCACCCAATGCGCTAATGGCATATAATCTCAATAGCAATTGTCAGCGTACAACTGTCCACCGCTGGGAAACATTGGTTAAAGTTGTGTTGGTAGCATATTGCTACTTTTTGCTCGACATATTATGAATGTATGTATGTATGTTTGCACGCTTCGTTACTGCCAAGTCGACTTTTATATCGCCTGATTGAGTATGACAGCTGGCATTGTTGACGCCGCTCATTGTGGTTGCCTCGGCGGTTGAGTGGAAGGTTGGTTGGCTGGCAGTATGGTTGAATGCCTGGTTGGTTTGTTGGCTTGATCGACGCGGGTTTGTTTATTTTTGCCTTTCAATAATATGCGCATATATTTCATGCATACTTTTATGAAGTGAAAGAGTCGTTGTTAAATTTGGTCTCCAAGCTATTATGCATGTAGTCACCAACTATTGACCCATATAAAAAAATATAGACTTAATACTTATTTGAGTATAAAGCAATAATTTATATTTTATTATAGTATATAACTTTTGTGAGAGCCAAATATTGTTTTTCTTATATTTTGTGTTATATTAATGGATTCCTTTTTAAATGTGATTGTTGCCTATACTTAGGCTTTTCCATTATAATGTAGCGAAGACGCAAACCTACTTGTTTTGATTATAAAACCATATTTTATGATTTGTTATAGTCATTAACTTTGGGGAATGTCAAATCATTCTTATAATATTTTATGTTACATTAAGGGATAAGACCAGTCAACCTTCAAAAACGGTTTACCTTTGGTTAATTTATTCTAGTAGTAATGTAAAAGGAAATAAAATGTCCTCCATTCAGGTTTTTAAAGGTATTTGATTTTCTAAGAAAATTTATTTCACACAATTGAGAAATTACCTTTTTAAGAGATCCTCTTTTGGCGCCGTTGATTCGAGCAATTTTTGTTATTTGAAGCAGTTACAGTTACAGTTACGATCTTAAGTATTTACGTATTAAGTATTCAACAGTTCAACGTGCTAATCGGTGACTGAAATGAACTCTCGGGCACACAGGGAATACCTTCTTAATCTTTTCTGCCAATAGAATAAAGTTTTACGATCTTAAAGTGTACAGTCAGCCTAATTAGCATTAATTAAAAATATTAAATTTTAAACCGGTTATAACGAAAATATGTTTTCTTCATAACGATATCCTAAACTCATGTTAAAATAAGTCCCAAGCAGCTTGCCCTATCTACTATTGCTGGCTTTGTAACATTTGATAATGACAGCTATTATGAAAACTAAAACTAAAGAAAACAGCTACATCGCCTTTCACCTGAAAAAGGATGGTGGAGCCCAAATGAGGATCAATTTTTACACTGCGCTTGAACTGAGGGAATACTCCCTAATAGTCGGCAGTAACAAGCGACATTACATGATGTTTATTTAGTACCCGATTCTACCCAATATCACGTTTTTTTTTAATTCTAAAGCATTGCATTTAAATGCTGTACCAAATATTGCCTTCTCTTTCACAGCACAGTGGGTAAGTGACGACAGGGACAAGGGATCATCGCCTTCCCTTTTCCACATCACTGCAGTGGAGTTCGCAGCAATTAAAGAAAGTCTACTTGCATTGACGATGAATATATACTTATATAACCAATTGCCAGCCGACTTTGGAAGCGCTAAAGTCTCTTAGGGTTTCGCCAAATTTGGTGAAATGTTGCATTGAGCTCTTAGAGAATCTAACATAATATTAAATAAAAATAAAAAAAGTTAAACCTGCAATGGGTTCCAGGATATGAGTGTGATAGTGATATTTCTGATACCTTTGAAGTGGATGAACTAGCCAGAACACTACTATAAGAATCAGGTGAAGTGGAAATTTATATACCGATGGTTACTTATAGATATTTAATAGATAGATAGATAGCAGATATCTAATAAATAATATGTTGCCGGTGGCTAGAAGACAAACTCGACATGTATAGAATATGTGCCGCTCCTGTCGACTATTAGAATTCGAAGGGATTGGTGTAGGAACTCTAGTAGGAGTGCTAACAGGTTATTGTCTAATTGTCAGACATGACTGTAGACTAGGACAGAAATATAATGACCATTATACATAGAAGCTGCTGGGAGATAGAAGAAGGGCAGATTATAAGCCATTTTATAAATGAAATGTTCCGTATAGTTAGAATCACAATTAGCGGTCGATGGTTGCGTGATGACGTCTCGGCGGATGCTTCTGGCTATAAGCATTGATATATAAGGAACTTATACTGAAGTCCACAGTTCGAAAAATTATACGTTTAAAAGTAAACTTTCCACTCTATGCACAGCAAACTCATTGGAAGAATTAGGGATAATACAAATATTGTCAATGCTTTTTATTATAAATAAGTTATTATCTTGTTTTAACTATTCGAAATTTTATGAACTTTTTTCGAAAGTTTCCAGAGGTAACGTCACCTCAAATGCAAAACAACGTATCTTCAAAAAAATCGAAGTTGCATTTTTTATTGTGTACGATTCACTACATCATATTACATATGTATAAGTAACATAAAGTTTTTAGCTTCAACTCTCAGAAATAAGCAATATATAACTACTATATAACGAAAGGTAGGTATTATCCTATCTTTGATCGACATTTCTTTTGATCCTATGGGCATCCTGACATACAAAATAGCAACAGACTAATACAGTCTAAAGTAGTATTAAGGAATAATTCGAGATTTAATAAAAAACTAAAAAAACCATTATGAATGCCCCCAAAAGTATGCAAAAAAGCAAAGTAAAGTAAAAAAGAAGGTTTAAAAGTGAATTCTTTTCCTCCGAAAATATATATTGAACATTTCCATTGAATATTCTTACTGTCGAATCAAAAAACTCAGTACATTCTTCTAAAAATCTTTCAAAATTATTTAGCTTGTATGATGCTACAAGCATTTTCAAACTTATTTCTGCCTATGCGCCACTTTAACTTACCGCATTCTCAAATTAAAGCCACATAAAATTAATTATATTATAAACGTTTGTCTTTGCAGCTCCAAAAAATGACTGCATATCAGCAGGCGTAAGCGAGCTTGCAGCAGCAAATCTCCAGCATTAAGTGGAGCAGCAGTTCCAGAAACAATAAACCCTAACAGCAAGCGTAAAAACTACATTAAATTTAATAATTGTAGACAAACTTTGTGAATAACTCAATTCATGAGCGCGCCAAATTATGCATTAACGGTACTTAAGCGGTGTCGAGTGTTTAAAACCGTTTTAGAACCAAAAAAAAAAAAACAAAAAACGCACAGACAACATTACTTAATGGCTCGCTAGTAATTAAGTTGGCAGCAGTTGTGTGCAAAATAATAGTAAAAAACGAATTGTATGCAGTGCAACAAATTCAAGTTGTAAAAATAAAGTGTCTACGTGGCGGCAGCGCGTGTGTTGCAAAGTTTGCCACATTAAAAGCAACAACAACAACATACATTGTATTGGCGGCAATGCAGAAGATTATTAAAACATAATTTAAGTGCGAAAGTTGCCAAGGAATGCGTGCGGCGTAAAATTGCAAGAAAGAAGTGTAAACGCCCCAAAGTAGGCAACACAAATAATATTTTAAGTGCGCTGGTAAATAGAGCAAAAGCGAAAGCAAAGTAAACACCACAAGTGTATATATGTATGTGTGTGTAGGTGTTTAAATTTGTACGTATTTATACTTTTACATGTATGTGTGACATGCCGCAGGAATTACGCGCGCAAACAAAGTGTATACACTGAGAAAAAAAGTTTCGAAAAAAGTTGTTGAAAAGTTGAAGATACAAACGCGTTAGAAAAGTGCCGCCTTCCTTACATACAAACACACATACAAGCGCGTAGTGGAAAGCTCATATTCGTATAAGTGTATGTGTGTGTGTTTGTGTGAAAATTACGTCAAACAACGCAAGTGTGTCGTAAATTGGTAAAGTTTAAATGAATTTGTTGTTATGAGCCCACAAAAATAATACAGAAACAAACAAAACTCGAGCACACACACAGTCAAGCCAGCTCGATTTCATTACTTTGCTTTATTTCCACTGTTATTCGGCGATAGGCCTTTACAGTTGACAATGTAAAATACGTCGCGAATGCGGAAAAGTTTACGTAAAGTGCCGTTACGCGCGTGAAGTTTGTGTTGTGTCGATCGTGGTCGTGTCGCGTCGTCGGTGTAAATTGCTCGTGTACAAAAAGTGAACGTACTCGCAAGCGTTTGTTTATTGCATAATTGCGTGTGTGGGAGTGTTCATGTGTGTGGGTGTGTGTGTAAAACACATGTGTGAACTGTCAAAGACCTACTAACCAACTTGTGAGTAAAGCGGAAGCAGCAAAACTTCTGCACCAAAAGTGAGACCAAAACAATAACAACAACAATGTGTCGTACTGCTGAGTCTATGTAAGTTACTGGTTTATTTACTATATACATATGTATATACATTAAGGTGTGCCAAAAAATATATTTTTTCGTTTTGTACTCTGACAAATACATTCTTAAACACCTCTACAAGTTTGAGCTCTTAATTGTAACGGGAAGCTGCTTCGCTTTACAGCCTATCCAGTCGAAAAAGTCTTTTCGTATTTCAATTTTTATTTATAACTTTAATGACCTAAATATGTACCATTTAGGGTCGATTATTTTTTGGCATTTTTCCGCTAGAGACATTATTCCATCAGTGTAAAGTTTTTCTGGTTTTTCGGCGAAAAACTGTGACAAGTAATTATCTCAGGCTTCTCTTGAAGTCAACTTTACATCATTAAGGGAGTTCTGCATTGACTGAAATTAGTGGTAACCCGATGATGCAAGTTCAGGGCTTAGTATATTATATGGTGGATGAATCAAAATTTCCTTGCCAAGCTATCCAAGTTCTTGCCGGATCATCAAAGCTCTGTATAGTCTAGCGTTGTCCTGATGGAAGACGAAGAGCTTTCTGCTGATCAGTTCTTGCCTTTTTTTTTGATTGTTTGCTTCAATCTCATCATTTGTTGACAGTAAAATGCAGAATCAATCGTTCCACCAGGCTGGAGCAGTTCATAGTGGATGATACCTTTCCAGTCCCACCAAACAATCAGCATAACCTTTCGAAGCTTAAAACCTCACCTTTCCAACGCTACATCTATTGACGAAATACGAAAATACTTTTTCGACTACACAATACTTTGTTATTGTGTTCAGTTAATAAAATTCATATCTCGCTTCTAACTTGTTGAAAGAATATTCTGACCAGACTGGAGCAGTTCATAGTGGATGATACCTTCCCAATCCCACCAAACACTCAGCATAACCTTTCGAAGCTTAAAACATCACCTTTCCAACGCTACATCTATTGACGAAATACGAAAATACTTTTTCGACTACACAATAATTTGTTATTATGATCAGTTAGTAAAATTCATATCTCGCTTCGAACTTGTTGAAAGAATATTCTGTTTCGTAAATGCTTTTTTGGGGAGTTGAGTGTGCTTTAAAATGTGCTCTTAATGTTCTCTTTTGAGAAAAATATTTTTTTGGACCCACCCCAATATAAATACATACATATGTCAACTTGTATCCGTATACCTATACAGTTATTATTACTTTTATTTATTTTGTTCCGCAAGCCTGGCTGCTGTGTAGTATTTGCGCCCCTGCGGCTACTTTTACTTTATAAATATACAAATAAGTAAATTTTTTTACATTTTTGTTTTTTGCATACCGCTCCTTCTATATCCTACCTTTCACTTGGCTTGTTCGCCTGCGCTTCACCATACAACTTCCTTTGCTGCACCTTGTCACAGTGCCTCAGTACCACAGTGTAACGGCGCTTCCGCTGCGGGGCACGTCTGGACGAAATGTCAACAAGCAGTTGTCGTGTATTTTTGTAATTTCTCTTTAAATTTATTGTTTGTCTGTATATAATTTGTATTCCACTGTGCTTTGTTGTTCTTGGCAATCGCGTGGTAAGCTGTAGCGGGAGTTGTTAAACAAGCGTCCATCTTAGTCAATAGGAGAAGCACGAAAGCAGTGAAAGTAAACAAATAAACATAGTCATTTTTCATTTCTTTTATTATATTATTTTTCCAATACTGCTCCGGTCAATTGGATTATTCAGCAAATTTGTGGAAATTTATTTGATAGCGTAAATTGAGTGACGCACCTATTGTCACAAGCTCTTAGCGAAGCCTGCTTTCTTTTACGTTCCAAGTGTGTAAATTTACAGTAATTTGATTTAGCAGGCAAATAATGGAAATCATGTCTCAGATTTGTAAGGGAACTTTTTTAAATGAAAATCTGTTTAGTATTAGGAAAGGTGGTGTAGGTGTTGTAATCTCAACATTAGGAGATGTACAAGCCTCTTAATTTGATTTTTTCCGCTTGGAAATTCTCAAACACAAACTGTAAAACAATTTTAGAAATTTATATTTGTTTGAGTCTACTTAAGTATGTTGGTTTTTATAAACTATTAGTTAAAATTTTAGTTAGCAACACCTAAATGTAGGCAATGTTATTTTCAGTTGTGCTAATGTAGCCAAAATAAAATAAAATTCTTGTCTACATTTGTTATTCTTTCAAATACATTTTAGCGTCGACATAAGTTCAGAAATTTATAAAATTTTCCCTAAATTTACTGGATTTCGAAAAACAAATAGTTGGATTTGGGAAGAAGATACATTTTTTTTCGCTGAAAAGTTTGCTAGATCTGTAAAAGTAGTATGGGCGCAGTAGTTCAGGCAACAGTATGATTTACAAGCTCCTTAATTCTGCCATTTTTGGGAGTAAATTGCTGAGCTCAAACACGTGCCTTAAAAAAAAAAAATAAATAAAAAAAAATATCGTAGCAACGATTTTTGTTAAAATATTAGCTTTATATTAACAAAATTTTGTTTACATCTTCATAAATGTAGGTAATGTTGTTTTTATTTAAAGTATTAGAGCAAAAATAATCCTTGCCTACATGTAGGATTATTTAATTTATATTTTCATAGACAAGCTTCTAAATTTTACCATTTATGAAAATAAATTGCTAAAATGAAACACGGGTTCTATGAAAAAGAAATCCGCAGTATTGATCATTAGCTTTAGAATGATTAATAAGAAAATTGCTTACATCAGCTTAAATGTAGGCAATGTTAGTTTCACTGGTAGTATTAGTGCAAAAAATAATTTTTTCCTATATTTAGGATTCTTAAAATATATTTTAGCGCGGCCATAAGTTCAAAAATATGTAACTGTACAGTATAACACGGATTTGGAAGTAAACAATGACTTTTTGGATTTCTGGTAATATTTATTTATTTTTTTAACTATTAAATTTTTTCATAAAGCTTGATTAATAAAAACAAAATTTTGCTTACATCGGCATAAAAGTAGGGAATATTATTTGTGGTTACTGTAATGTAAGAAAATGTTAAAATCGCTGCCTACATTTAAGATTTTTAAAATGCAAATGCATATGCGAGATGCATCGGGCAATCGCTTCCCAAAGGCAGAATATAAAAGATTTCGTATTCAAAAAATTTGCGGATAATATTTAAATATATAACTATATATCCTACAAATTTCGCTTTACACAATTTTTTTTCTCTCCCAAACAAATCCATTTCTTGAAGTAATTCAGAGTAATTACTTTTTATTATAGAAAAAACTTATGATATTTGTGAATACTTGGCTTCTGTCAAATCTTTAACAACAATAAGCTAGGATTTCTGTGTTCCATTTCTCTTGATAGCGCTACTCTATGGTTCTCTGTTGCGTTGTTACTCACAGCATCCACATTTGCCGCAAAGAAATCCAGTTGAGAGTGTAGATTATATATTTTTAGGACATATTGCACTCCAAGCCTTTATACGACATTATAAGTACATTAAGTTAAAGTTTAGTTTTTACAATTTACCGATTTTTAGTTTTCTAGAAAGTTTTGGACAACATTTATAACTACATATTTGTATATCGAGGGGAGTTTTTCTTGATCATGCAGTTTTTTTATTTTTAATTTCTGGTGTACTTGTGGTTATACAAGTATTCCTTTTTAATTTTTGTCTCGGTCCATTTAGGGAGTTTCTCTGTCAGATTTACGAATTAATTACTTTCTCAAACTTTTTCATCACGCCAAACTAAAAAAAAAGCTTCCGCTGTCATTAGAGCAACTTCATATCATGATATCAGTTAGTCGAATGCAATAATTATACATTTGCATAAATGAAGTTATTTAAAAATGAGGCGTACATACTTGAGGTCAGAAATAAAAATCTTAACCCTTCAAATGAGTTTGAGTATTATTCATTGAATAAACTGGATGAGAACTATAAAGTGGTGTAAATGTGAATGATATAATAACTTTTAGAATTTAAGAGCAGCAAAGACTTGGCGGTTTTATAGCAGCAAGTCAAATCTTAACTCTAGGTTCGAGTGTGAATAACACTCACTTAATTTTTGTTCAATTTAGAAGTCTTCCAGGTTTCATAAACTGTATGAGAAATGGATGGTATTGAAACAAATTTACTATATGTTATTAATAAGGTTACACTAACGTAAAAATAGTGTTTACGGCGTAATTTAATTTTGATTTTGATATATTTGCTTTTGAGGTCTATAATTTTTTGTGGGCTGTGAATTTTAATTATATTTAGCGGCATCCTAACTGTAGGCAGCACTATTTTAGAATGCAGAAGTGTGGTAAAAAATCGTTGCCTACATTTGAGCATTGCCAATTATACTTTATCACAGACACACAACTATTTAAATATGCCACTAAAGGTTGTAAGAAATGATTTTTATTATAAAAGTAAGGAAAGCAGTTCATAAAAGGCTTCCAATTGTAGGCATTAATAAAATGAATATTTATTTACTAACGATGAATTAAAGTTGCTTGTAATTTATTGTTTAGTTAGTCATTCTTTCGAGGTTTTCTCTTTTCGATGATTCACAATCATTATTATAAAAAAAAAAAAATTATTATTTTTTTTTC
>NW_017535518.1:1941828-2020311 GCF_001853355.1 Bactrocera latifrons | reverse complement strand
AAATATTCTAGCAATAATTAGGGTCTGTTTTTTAAAATTTTTTTTGTTAAATGCCTCCTAAAAGTGTACAAAATGTCAGCTAAAGCGGCATTGTAGGCAACAAATACACAAAGCTTCAATTTATATTTTCGACCTTCCCAAAATATATTTGTATAAACTTAAGCAATGCGTCTCAACTGTGACTAAGTTCAGCTATTTGTTTATTTATGGCTCTCATTTGCATGCTGTGGCTTCATTGTGTTCAACTTTACGCAAAAATGTAAATTACGTGCGCACAACGTTGGCCTGAACGTAGCAGGTATTGTAAAACAACAATAATAAGGTGTTGTACGCACCTAGAAAAATATAATAAACAAAGTTTTGTGGCACTTAAACGCACCGGTACACATTACGTTAGAGCAAAACTATGCTTGTGCCGCCTTAAAGTATGCTACGACTACAGAGTTGTATTCATTTGCCTGTTTGTTGGCACATTTTATACAAATTTATTGCTGATAACTTTTCAACTTGTGAAATTTGTCTACTACAACGCCAGCATCAGATATTTCTCAAGCGTTGAAATATATTGTTTCGGTGCTGTGACAGTGGAGAGCCTTAATTTTTCGCTTGAACTAAAAACCTATTCCGCTAGTGTGTGTGTGTGTGTGTGTTTGTGTGTAGGTGTGAATATATGTATGTATGATACGCCAGCAAGCATGCTTCACACCCAACACAGCAGCTCAAATCTAGATTGCCATTGCCACAATTTATTATAATGAATTGCATATACGTGTATATTTGATTGCGCAGGCAGCTGTTTGCGTGCGTGTGTGTCATGTGTGTATATTGTATGCTACCACTTGGTGTGTGTTGGCTGTGTTTTGTGTCAAATCACAGTCACTGGTGTGCAAGAAATTGAAGTTGTCGAAGTGAACGTTTCAATAAACGCAACGGGCATGACGGTACCGTTACGTACGCACCAACACAGTGTTGCATATACATATGCACATATATGAACATATGTGTGTGAGCACTGGTTGCTTCTGTGTCAAGCTGCCAAGATGTCGAGCTGTCGGTATATTGTTCATCATGCTGCTAAGTTGGCAGCTAACCATGTGTGCATATGTATATGTGTTTGCTTTTGCGGTTTTTGAATGATAAGGTAGATGCGGTTATGTCCATACAGGTATATACATGTGTATGTGTGTATAAATAAATAATTGGAGTACTCACACAATGGCTGACCAGCAGTCAGAGTTGATTTGGAAGTCCTCTTCCCTGCAGGAAATGAAATTTATTTAATTTTCGTCCTTTTCAGAGAGAATGAGACGAGTAGAGAGCGCGAGATATAGTGAGTGAGAAAGGAAGTGATAGTGGTTTATATTCGCTCAATGCTGAACTCAGGATTCAATAATCAATTTCTATAATTTATTTAATTTAAAAATATTTTAGAGCTTAATTTAAGACATTTCGTTCAATTTGACCTTAATTCTCAACTGGTTTATATATAATTCTTATGTTATTGTATAGGTCGTTAATGCTCAACAAATCTTCAAAATTCAAAGCTGTCACGTCTACATTTTGTTCTTACAAAAATGAGAACAAAAACCACTGCTTAAGGCATTGAATGGGTTTACCCGAGTAAAAAATAGTACTTTTTCAGCATTTTTTTTATTCTATAACAAGAAATTTTTTTTTTTCTTATATAAAAAATGAAATACTTTTTAAGAAGTTTTTATTGTTATATATATACATTATTTTCAAAGAAATTCTGAAATTTTTGGAAAAAAATATTTTAAACTCGACCATTGCAGCGCCATTTCCAGTATCTTCTGGGAAAAAAGATGCTCCCACCTTGGTAGGAGAACTCTTTACAGAATCAGCTAAAGTGAAAAAAAAACTTGGAAAAGGGAAAAATTAACTGAATGTTGAACTTTGGGCAGACAATTTTTCAAAAAATGGAAATTTTATTGAAATTTTTTTTTGTCAAATAGTTGTAATCGAAAAAAATCCTTCATTCAAGTCTTTAAGAATCATCTAAAGTGGAAAAACTCGTGCTTTAGTTAAAACCTTAAATTTGGACTTGGATGAAAGAAAAAAGTGAAATTTGAATTTTTGGCAAACATTTTTACAAAAAAATGAAAGTTTTGAAAGAAAATGTCGCCTATCTTGTCAAATTATCGAAAAAAATTCCTTTATTTCAGTCTCTAAGAATTGTATCTCAAAAACCTCTGTACAATTTCATGAAGATCGGTTTAGTAGTTCCCGAGAAATTTTGCAACGTACTACAAAAAGTCACTTTCGAGAAAAACGCTTATAAAGACGGCGCACTTAGCCCAGCTAGCCTCGGGCGTACAAGCTCTCAAAGCTGTATTTCCGAAACTATCCCATTTAACCCCTTAAATTTCATTCAACTTACTTACAATTATCAATACGTTTCGGAGAAAAAAATTGCCATGAGCTAACCCAAATTTTACCATAAATATTTTATGAGACATTTTCAAATAATATCGACAATTCATTCCTATCTGGCTTAACTTACGAAAAAATAAAAGTAATATAACTAAATATACAAAGTGGAATGGTGGCGAATGTGCAATGATGCGGATGAAATTTGGCAACCGTAGCTCATTTCATTCGGGTTTGTTGAGTTTTAAACTTCGTTTCCCAATTACATTTTTTTGTAGATGTACTTGTGTACGTATGTATGTTTCATTTTGTATGTCATGAAAATAATTTAATGATGATTGAAGGCTAAATTTAATATCTCTAATTTGGAGAAAATACGACAAAATTGGGGAAAGTTGAAAAGTTTCAGGAAAAGTTTTATTTTTCTTATTAATTTTAAGCCACAGTAAAGCAAGATACGGTTTCTTTTCTCACTCAAACTTTTTTGAAATTTAAGTTGTCATATTTGGCTCGATTTTACTTTCATTTTAGAATGTAGGTAGATTTTGCTGGTGAAAACAATTTCAAAAGCAGAAAGCAAAAAAAAAAAAACATACTATTAACTTAGATGGTTATATTTTATATTATAATCGAGGAACTACTGTTACTTGATAAAATTACGGTTTGTCAATAAAAGAAAATTTTTGTGAAACTCCAGAATGTCTTAAAAAATTCTAAAATATCGAAATGTTTATAAAATTATATTTTTTTCGTTCATAGCGAATACGGTATATAGTATGTAAGAAGAAAATATACTTTTTTGAAATATAGATCAAAAAAAAATTTTTGGCCCGTTCCCACGATAGCTGGGTCTACTTAATCGGAACGGAATCTGATTTTTAACCGGTTAGGGGCGTTTGGTTTTTTATTCTACGTAATTCCCATCAGGGCCAATACATTGACTAGAGCGACTCTCCGACTTTTCGAGATCATTTTTGTAGAACGATTTCTTCTTTGCTTCCAAATAGGCCTCAATCTCTTCATTTTTTTAAGATCTGAGAACAGGAAATGGTCGCTGAGGGCCAGACCTGAAGAATACGGTTTGAAACCCAAACCTACTTCCAACTCCAGACTTTCCCATAGATTCATATTGCAGCCGCATATGTATAGCACAACCGATCTCATTTCCTTTGCGAGTAAAAATCGCCGGCTGGAACGCACCCAGCCATTATTTTCTCATCATTCTTGATATGATGTAGACCGTTTATGCACTTTTTGAATTTCGTTCCGGAGGTCATCTAGGTATTTAGTCACTGCTACCATGATATATCGGCTTTCGGTTGGTCTTGCGATGGCAAATAGTTAGTTGGTTGACCTTTAAGAATTTCAGAGATAGACTTAGTAAGTGAATTTGATATCTGCACTCTTTAAGGTATTCCAGTTTCAAAAAATCCATTGTGGTGGTAATCAGCATAAACTCTTCCCTCTTTACAAATATTCAGCCTTTAAACTTGTGAGAAAAATTTTTTTAGAAAAATATTTTAGCAGAGCTCGGTCGCCTTCGATAGATTCTTATTGCAGGAAAGACATTTAATCTTCCTTTACCCTCTTCAAATCGTAATGTTTAGCCTCACAAGCCAAGCCACTTATACCTACATTTAAAGGATGTATACTACAGAGTCCTGCATACAATTTGACAAGCTTTCAAAGTTGGTTTTTTTTTTGACTCAGCCTATGTAAATGTATGCAACAAATTGTTAGCTACCGCTATCAGATATGACCAATATGTAACCAATATATATCCAACATATAACCAATGTATAACCAATATGTAACCACTTTATAAGCAAAACTCAAATTTTTTTCAATATGAGCGATTTCTATTATATATTTTTTTCCTTGCCTGTAAACTTATAGAAAGTGACTACATACTTGTCCCTATTTTACTATTCTTATTATCACTACATTTTTAGACTTTCTTACAAGCGTGTTGTTAAAGAGTTACTTACAATTTCTGCATCAGAAACAATCCAAAAATTAAAGAAAACTTAAATTTATTCTCATATTCAACCAACCACATCAAAAGTTTAATCTCCCAGCCGCGAGCAATAAATAATAAATAATTTATTTTGACTGAATTCGAAATTGTTCACTTTCACATCTCAACTATGGAAGCATAAATATTTTCTATTACACAAGAACATTACTGTGCTATTGCCAGGGCTTACAGTCTTATACATTTATGAAATTGGCACTCAATTACTATGCAGCCCCTCGCTGTATGGTACAGGCAATCCTTTTCATCCTTTCCCTTATGTAAGAGCGAAACACTTATCGGCAAAAGTATGCTGTTATTAACATCTCGAGTCAATCAGGCGTATAAATTCAATTTAACGTTAGAACACAAAGTCGAATACGAATTATGGCTGATTTTATGCGTCTTACATGACACGCCTTAACAAACACACACACATGCATACACACATGACTGTGAGCTGGTGTAGGCTTCTTGTTGAATATATATGTTTGAGTAATATAAAAAGAAATCTAATTCAAGCGGCAATGAAAATGTAGACCTGAATGAGCGCAATAACGGCAAACCGTGTACAATAAAGAACGAGCGGAAAACCAACAACAACAACACCGCCAAGTAAATGGATACTTCAAAGTCAACGCACATTTATTGGCGCACAAGGCGAATTTATGCTTCGTAGTGGTGCACTTAGATTTTATCGAAGCAAAATGTAAATAAATACAACAACAAAAAAGTTTTCTATAATAAAGTGCAAACAAAGCCGTCACTTGATGCGTGACATATCAATTCCAAGCAATTGACGTTTGTCGAATGTCTGTGACGCGTGTATTGCAGTGCCTTTCGAGTGGTTTGTCGACAATTTCGTTATGCGCCTAAAAGTGAGCTAAGCCTAGTAGACGGGATGTATGAGCTGGTTAGACCCTTATCCTCGCTAAAGCACGCGTGTGTGCTATGCAACAAATAGTTGCGCCTATTTATTATTGGCTTGTGGTTTTGTAAGCAATGTGTGCATACTTTTAGGCTGCTGTCGACGCAACTAATATACTTAACTCGGCATTTATTTTCATGTAGCATTGAAAGTTACTCGTTTTGACGATTGTACGTTTACTATATTGATTGTGATTAATTTGCTGAGCCTATAAAGGATTTACTGTGAGCTTGCGCCTAAATGTAGACTTGCCACATGCACTTATCGGTGATATAATTACTCAGCGGGCGCAGTAAGGTGCGTGGAGCGGTGTAGATATAACAAGATTATCTACTGACTTGTGAAATCCGAGGGCGTGGCAGTGGACAATGAACAAAAGATGCTAAAAAAGACAACAACAAATACAATTATTGAAAGTTTTATGCATAAATAGTCTCCAGACGATAATTCTGCATCTGTAATTTAGCATATCCACTTATTTTTTTGTAATAGCCTGCAACCATTATGCTTTTTCTACATGTCGCGCCTAAAAGTATGCCGCAAAAAATTTGCTTCCTCCTATTTACTGTTTTATAGCTATAAATTATTACTTTTCCTCCATATATTCCTTATTATCGTACGCATAGTTACTGCCTAGCTGCTGTACTGAAATTTATGCTCTGCGCCTGCATGTATACTTCATTGTGTGCCCTTAAAAATTGTCATTTCATTAATTTTGTCATCTTTTTATCATTTAGTGTGAATTTTCTCTCCGCCTTTATTAATGCGATTTTTATATTGTAGTTGCCACACGTCACTTCTCGCGGTCGTAACACACCCACATAATCACATCCATATAGCAACGTATCATAACTTGCTGTCATGCGTTGGCGCTCATATTTAAATAAATGTTGCTTCAACTTTTTGTGTTTAATTATAAATGCCAGGCGTGCATTTTGCCATAAATTTCGCGGGTGTAAATATTTCGTCAGATAAGCATGCGTATATGCTTCGGCTTTTGCGCCTAAAAGTATGTGCATGTCTGCTTGTTTACTCACTCTGGCAGCTTAATTTCGCGTATGTCTGGCGCCTTTCCTGATAAGACGTGTTTTCGTAAGCAGATTATGGCATAAGTGGGTCTTGTACTTAATAAGTATACGCCGTCTGCGCCTGCAAATATGCTGCAAAACAATGTTGTATGCACTGGAGGTTTGTAATGATCTCTGAAACAAATGTGTCTCTTAAATTATGCTTCGTTTGATAAATTGTTATGTACGAAACAAATTTTTGTTTTATTAAATGTTTCATAAATTACAATTTTTTCTCGTTTTTTGTTTGGGTTTTCCATGCGAAATCAGCGCGTTCCCTCAAGTTTTTGTATTAAAATGCTTGCTTTCGCTTGCCGATTCATTATTTTGCCTCACATTTTTGACTGCATGCCCTTAGCTTGACTTTCTTATTCAAATTATAAATATATATTTTCTCCCTCCTTCTCAATTTTTGTTTTCCTCCTTTCGTTGAACGCTTTAATAAAAAGCTTTTAAAAACTTTTCTTTATACGTTTTCACGTATAATCTTGAGCAAGTTTCAAAAGCATTTCATCTGCTCTTCATATTAAATTCTATGAAACTTTTTGCTCTCACATTTCATATTTTTATATGGAAATTTCCAAGCAGCGAAAAAGCGCAAACATTTTATGGATTATCACCGCATCACTTATAGTATTTCATAACAAAGTTTTTGCTGTATTTTGACGACGACGAAAGTTGCGCTTACATTAAATCTTATTTATCTTAACACTGAAGTCATGGTATGTGCAGTTTTTGAAGTGTTTCTCTCTACAAGCTAAGCACGAAATTTAACGTATAACTAAAAGTGGTTTCCGACGTTTAGTTTTATGATTCATTTGCGTTACTCTTCAAGAATATATCATTTCTTAAAACTAAATCTTTGATAGCTCTATTCATAAAATAGTGACCGATTTACTCTCACTTATTACTACTATCTCTACTCTACTTATTTCCCTTAGTAGAGAGAGATAGGCTAGAGTAATTGCCAAAGTTGTTTTCGTAGTTGTTGTTTCTTTCATCAAAACAAAACTAAATCTAAATTTTGTCTATAAATTTGAACTCGTCTCAACATTATTAAAATACTTCATTTGTAATCAACGGCTGCTAAATACTCTCGAGATACATTGTAAGGATAGTTTGAGCTTTTGCGAATATTTTTTTTGAAAATAAGGATGAGCTTTCGAGGGACTTAAAAAGCAGAAGTAAACTGTCTGTTTGGAGAAACGAATGAAGCTAAAAAGCAGCAAATTATATTATATTTTTGTATACAAATTCTTATTTACCACACGAGGTGAAAAGCTATATTTACAAAAAAACTATACTATGGTGAGAGGTGGAGAGTTTAGCGAGTGAGGCTAAAAACCTGTTGTGGTCACGTATTGAAAAATATAATATATTATTGCTCAAAAACTTTTACTCACCACATGTAATGAAAAGCCTTACTTACTAAAAAACCACTTACCACTAATTACAGTGGTGGGATGTCTTGGAGTTAACTTGTCTTGCAGTTAACTTCTTTCTATATTTTCCGAATTGACTCCGGACACATGCATGACACTTGTGAGATCATTGTTTCCGTTTTTAATGAACGGTACTGAAGGGTGTAAAAGAGTTAAGGAAGTTAAACTAAAGAGATGAGAACTTTGTTCAAACTACATTTAGCGTTAAATATCACTTGCTACACACTTGCCAGTAATCGTGAATATGAAACTATTATTTAGAAGATGTTATTGAATATCTTCAAAAATTGTTAGGAAGTCGAAGGCTAAATGTAAGCCAAAGCTCTGACTATTTAAAGTAAAAGCTTTTAATAAAACTTTAATAAAACGTAAAAAATAATCTGAGCGTCTGTCACTTTGCCGAAATATGAAACGAGTTTTTCAAGATAATGATTAAAACATATTTAGCGTGAGCAGATGTGTTAGGTTAGTCTAGTAAGCACGTGAAAAGAGACACTAGAGTAGTCATCTTGCTGGTGCGGAATAAGTGCAGAGAAGATACTATATTGTTTTACTGGTGTCTTGCTCTTGACATTGTCTGCAGTCACTTCGTTTTGTCAGTTCCATTTTGCGGTCGTGTGCTGCCATCAGACTGTGAGGGGACTATGAAGAGTGAGCAGGAACCTTGCTACCGTCTTGCATTTGACTTTTACTGTCTTGCATCCTGTTACATAATTCCATCGAGTTTTAATTTATCTCTCCATGCTTTGTCTAGATAGTCATAAAGCCAATGAATGTCTTTGTGAACTGGCATCTAGTAGAAGAGCCTCCTGGCGACTTTCCTCACTGTTGTCCGGCTTCTCAATACAATTCTGGCTTATATTGCACAAACCGTTCGTGAGAGTAGTCAGCGTTCCATGAATTATTTTTGGAGAGAGTAGAGGCCCAACCAAAAAGATTCGCTCTTTCTTGTTTTTTTTTACAATTACCGTTATTTTTTCTTCCACTCGAAATATGTATTAATGCCTGCTCGATTATCCGCACCCAACGCTTACAAGTGCTGTGTTGATGGAGAAGCAATAAAACAGGCGAAATGAAAAAACAAAAGGGTCCTATATGGAGTCCTGAATAAAAAGTGAGAAGAAAAAAAAAATGCAAACCAAAGACATAAATTAAAAACAGTAGCGTAAACTGAGCGTAAAGTAGGACAATGTGAAATAGAAAGTGAAAGCTGGTGTATACTGCAGGGGGTTAAAATGAAAGTAACAGAGGTAAAAGAAACGGTAGTTTCGGCTCCGCTGTGACAGGTAATTTTTTGCATGACTAAACATGCTTTTTCTGTGCGAAGAGTTGAGTATGTGGGCGTTTGCCAATGTTTAGCAATGGCACAGATTGAAGGCAGGAAAAAATTGAAACGCATACGCCCAAAAGTAGGCATTGCCGCAACACTGAAACAAAAGGTGACTGTAGTTGAAACATTTTGAATTATAGTGGGAAAATGTGTGTGGAGAATGGCGATAAGCAAACACACACTTTTTTACACGCATTGCAGAAGTTGTTTGGCGATGCGTGCGCCGCATACGTGTGCACCATAACTGACATTATAGCGCCATACTGTAGACTACGGTTGGAACACGAGTCACATTAACAGTATCCGTGTGCACTTAGATAAGCAGGGTGGCTAGAAAACAAGCTGCATGCAAAAAAACGCTGTTTGAAGGCAGATCTATGATCACTATACGCGTAGATAATAGGCGCCTAAAAGTGGACGAGCACTTGTTGTGTACAGCAAATGGCTGAAAAAAATGTTGTTAAACGTTGTATTGGAGGGTGCAAAAAAGAAAGTTGTTAGCTTTTTCTTGGTACAGGCTTGAAGTGGCGGCAGAACTACCAGTAATGAACGCACAGCACCAAAGTGTAGGCTACAAAAAATGAAATCTGGCGTTACACATAGAAAAATGTGTCACAAGGGCAGTAGTCACAGTATTCCTAGGGCACTGCAGACACTGTGGTGTTAATGTATGACACTAAATGTTGTGCGAAGTGGCAGAGTGATAATGAAGCGCCAAAAAGTAGACTGAAATTACGCGCAAAACACAAGTAATTGTCAAACATGTAGAGGCATTCATATATATAAGTGTTGGGGAATAACAGCGTACACAGATTTTTCCATATGAAGTGGCGAAAGTGAATTATGATTGCAGTGCGCTAAGGCCTGAAAAACAGTCTCTATTATTAATCAAACAAAAAGATGATAAGAAAATACATGCGCCATAAAGCAGAGCATACAAGAGCGGCGCTTTTTCTTAATTTTGAGACCTTGAATTGACTGTTTTGCGATTCGAAGCTACGCGTAGCATGTTTTCGGGCGCACAAAGCGGCTTTTTTGCTGAAGCTTGTTGTTTTATCGCAGCGGCTAGCTTGTCAAATGCCAGACCACATTAATAAATCAAGCGCGCACATAGAGCGCCAATAAAAAACCGACAACACAAGGGAAACCTTGGAAAATTATGCAAGCGCACAAAAACAGCGCCTGAAAAGCGGCAAGCAAAGTCGGGTTTAAAAACTGTAGCGGTAAAAAAAAAAAACAAAGCAAAAAACATAAAGTATGCGCCACATAAGAGCGCTATAATTGCCTGCTGTGCTGTGCCATTTCATTAACGTAGTATTATATAAGTCCCGCCTAAAAGTATGCCACATTCAGAAGTTTGTGTGCAAATAATTGACAGGCCGTACACGGTCAAGTGGTATCGGAAATCACACTTAAACTTAAGCACACAAAGCTTAGGTAGCAAAGTTTGCTCAATCGTGCCTAAAAGTATGCTACAATTTGCGTATAATTGTTTGCATTGTGCTTAATCAAATTTGCGCTGACTTGCTGTGTTCCTACGTCGCATAAAAGTTCCATTTCCAGCAGAAAAACATAGAAATAAAAAAATAACAACAAGAACAGCCACACAACATTATTGAGCTCAAAGTCAACGATTTAGCAACACGTAGCGCTAAACGCTTACAAAACCACACAACAAATACACGAAAGTGCAAATGGCGAACGCGTCGAGAATTACGATTTGATTCGATTGTATTCGCTCTCAGTGCGCCTAAAAGGATGCAACACAAACATATAACAGTGACTGCCGCTGCTAAACATTCATCACAAATGTTGCTCGTTATCGGGCGGGAGTTTGCCTACGCGTATAACAACAAAAACACTAACTACAATCACAGCAACAACAGCAGCTATAATTTTTGAACTGTTTTGCTGGCATTGCGTCACTTTGGCAAACAGCACGGCACGTCTGTTATCTATAACACCCCGAAACAGTCCTTGCTCACATGTGTGTGGTTGTGTATGTGCGCCTGTGGTTGATTAGCAGCTTTTAATGTTGGCATTCAGTGTGAACGGCTAGCTGGGTTTAGCCGCCCTGTCGAGTAGACTGTCAGTGACTTGCTGTGAATTGTTTATGATTTCGGCAGCGTCATAACGTTCATGCAGCAGCAGCGGCAGCGGCAGCGGCAGCTTGGGAGTAGAGCCGTATCATGCCCACCACAACGTAACACTTTGCACAATTGCGCTTGGCAGGCATGCCATGCGGTTGGCCAGTAGTAAATCAGCATCAACTCGAAATGTCAGCGTGTCAATAAGAATTTTAGATGTGTTTTTGTTATTAGCTTTATTGCTGTTGATTTGCGGAGTTGTTGTTATTGTAACCTTTTTGTGCCAGTGTACGTTGTTATTGCTGTGCGGCGCAATTTTGCGTAAAGCCCATGAAGAAGTTTGTGTGAAGGAAAGATAGTGTTGTTGGTTTTGTATTTGTGGTGTTGTATTTTTCGATGTTTTTGGAATTTGTTGTTGCTGTTGTTGTTGTCTTTTTTGTTGTTATTGTATTTTTTGTTGTAGTTGTATTTTCCATTAGTTGTTGTTAATGGTTTTTGTACTTTGTGTGGTTGTATTTTTTGTTTTTGTTGTTGTATTCGTTATTCTTATCACATTTCATTCGGCATTCATATGCATGCTTGCCTGCTCGCTTTCAGTCCCCAGCGGGGTACTATAAATGGCAAAACAATAAAGCGCACTGACGTTGGCAAATTTTTGGCCGAAAATTGTTTTTTCCAACTTTTAGATTTATGTATTTGCCAGTTGTCAAACGATGGGAGGAGGGTGGGGAGGACGCTCACTGGTGCTTTTAGCGCGCCAATTGGCCCTGTGGTGCCATTTTGATTCTATTGAAAATGTTGGCAGTTGGTATTTGATTGATGTGGCAGCGCGGCATTTACGGTATGCGGTACGCATAGTGAATTAGCAAAAGGTAGCGGAAATTTATTTTAAATTTAGAAAAATTTGGGTTCAAATTTTTTTTTGTTGGTTTTTGTAATTATCATTAAAATAATTGAAATACTTTGGGCATGATTGTTTAACTCAAAAATTTTGGAAATTGCTTTCAACCATCGCTGGGATGTCAGGCATTATTTTTCCAATGTGCATATGTCGGGATGTAGTCGCTTGCTGAGCTTTCGTTAATTGAAATTGAGATGAAAAATAGTGTGAAATTTTTTTTATTTTTTTTATTTTTTATTTTTTGTTGTTTTTTGAATTTGTGTGAATATGAAGCGAAAAATAGTTTAAATAAGTTTTATAATTTTTTTTGAATTAATTTTCTATTTTTATTTTAATTATTTTATCATTTTTTATGCTGAAGTTGTATTAAAAAAGAGTTGGAATATTTTTTTGATTTTTTTTAATTTATTTCGTAATTTTTTAATGATCTTTTGAAACATTATATTCATTATGCTTTCAGAAGTAACATTTCTGGTTTGCTTAAAATTATTTCCATGACCCGGAAGCGTTCATAGCTTTCAAATATATTGTAAGTTTTTAAAATATTTTCCACAACCAACACATTCAAATTGATGTCAACACATTTAATTTTATTTGTTTTTTTTTTTTCAAATTTCTAACATTTGCTACCAATTTAAGTGTTTCAATCTGTTACCAGAACTTCTTCACGTTTCCATATATGCACATCTGCTGTCAAAACATATAATTAAACTCATATTTCTGAAACTACATACGTCGCGTTTTCTCATACATCCGATGCTAACTGTAATATTTTCTCGCTTCGTGCGCGAAGCAACAATTAAATGCCAAGCGAAATAAAATAACAAAAGCACTGAAGCGGCAAGTTGGAATATGCAAATTTATTTACGACAAAAATTAAGGTTTTCAAAACATGAACACCTGGCTGGATTGCCAGTGGCGCCAGCCGCTTACAGGGTGGTTCGAGAAATTAGAAACTATTGTGTTAAAAACAATTTTTGCACTATGAGAAGTGATTCTGAGAAAATTTGTATAAAGCTGCATACAAGATAAACCATAAGGGTGAAACGCTAGTATTTTCTGAAATTGAATAATAATACTGTGATGAAATTTTTTCATATCATTCCAATATCAAAAAAGGAGCGACTGCTTTGCTTGGCGGTTTTCGAAAGTAAACTTAAGACAAATATCAAGCAAATGTGCTTCCTTGAACAGTTGGTTTGACCGCTATCTTGATGGAAATATTATTGCTCTAAGAACTTCGCTTAACTCTTTAGTGTTCCATTTTTGTCAATATGTGAGAGCTTATTTCATTATTTTTAAAATAAGATAGTGAACAAAAGAACCCGAAAGGAAGGGTGTAACAAGATTTACAATAATATATTTTAATGTACTATACTAATTTAGCCGTGCGAAAAGACGACTGACTTAATTAAAAAATATATTTCAACTTAATTTAATCAATTAGCGAATGTAAGCATGACGATTTTTTTATCTTGAGTAAAGTGTAATCGACTTTTAAATTTCGTCAATTAGGGAATATTTCTTTTAGACATACATATATAGTATGTGATGAGGACTCACTATCTAGCAATAATTAAGTAAAGCATACTAGGCGCAACAAAGAAATATATTTTAACTTAATTGATTCTATTAAGATATATGTTTAATATTATTTTCATATGGAGTGATGCATAATTGACTCAAACAAGAAATAAATTTGAACGTAATTGGCTCAATTAAGATATATCTTTAATATTATTTGCAAATTGCATGCAAATTTAGGCAAATAGTGACTCTTTTACATACATAAGTTGAGGATTTACTTATTAGAGATAATAACGGCTGCTTTAATCTTCTTTAAGTAAGTAAGTAAGGCTTGAGTAAAAAATATATAGACTCAAATCAAAAAATATATTTTAGCTCAATTGATTCAATTGAGATATATGTTTAATGTTATTTTCATATGGATTAAGGCATAATTATATCAACCAAGAAATATATTGGACATATATGCCTCAATTAATATAAATCTTTAATATTACTTCAGATTGCACCTAAACTTAGTCAATTAGTTTTTTTCACATAATCGCCTTTAAAAAGTACAGCTTAAATGACTCAATTAGAAATATGTGTGTACTAAATTGACTAAAGTGAGAAAAATATTTAAGCTTAATTTACTTAATTATTATATTATAATTAACAGTATTACCATTCAGCGCCTAAATGAAGTCAATTCGAACTTTCCTTTTATACAAACTTGATAATCGTTTACAAATTAACATAATTAAGGGCTGTCTTAAGAGCCTTTTTAAACTTAATTGACTCAATTAGAAAATATTTTTAAACTTAATTGTCTCAATTAAGATATATGTTAAAGTTTTTGATAAGATCTATCTTAAATCTATCTATCTGAACTTAATTGACTCAATCAGTAAATATATTTCAACTTAATTGTGTCAATTAAGACATATGGTAAAACGTTTGATAAGATATATCGTAATAACTTGGAACTCAGAATTTTCGCACACCAAAAATTATTTGAATTAGGATATGTAGTTCTGGCAGGAAACCCATCTCTTGGTCTAATGATTATAGGAATTCATTTAAATCGTTCTATAGTATATAATTTAATGGATATAGTGGCATATGCCATAAATAATAGTCAGCAAAATCCTAAGAAAATGTAAACATATACATTTCAAAATATTTATTTTAATATTTTCATAATCGTTTATAGTTTTTTGTTCCATATATTTTATGGTATATGAATCACCCGTTACTAAGTATGTAGGAAGCGAGGAAGTAATACAACATTTGAAGCATATATAACATACTTGTACCTGCGACGCGAGTGTATAATCTGACAGCCATACCACTTTGATTTTGTTTTGGTTTCACAACTACATGTGTACGTGGCTACAACAACAACAACGCGCTTATTGAATCTCTTGCGCTTCATTTCGCTGCATGTGGATGCGCGTGCATAACGGTAAAATGAAATACATATTTGAGTATATGACATATAAAATTATAATCTCCGCATACTAACACATAAGTGAGTGTGTTTATGTGTATGTGTGCGTAGTTAAGTGTTTCGGATGATTTTAACCTACAAACCTGTGCGCTTTGCGTTGTATCTTCTATTTCCATGTCGTATGATAAACTTATGTATACTTACATGTGTGTGTGTAATTTCACCTACATCTGCTTGGACTGCTTATTTCACCACTCGAATTCATTTGTATTCGTATGTGGCGCTTAAATCGCAGATGGCAGCTTAAACATTTTGTGAAAATTCGCAAATTGCGCATTCATATGCGTTCCCTCCCCCCCCCAAACTTGTGTTTTGTATGTGTGTGTGTGTGTGTTTCATATTCGCTTTCACTTTAGAGCGAACAAGAGAAAAATACATAAATGAGTACTTATGAATACAATTCACACACAGCGTGTAATAAGGCATAATATGCAGAGCAAAGTGCGGGAGAGGGGGGAATTAAATGAAAGTCACAAAGCGAGTGAAATAAGAAAATATGTGACTCGCAAGTGCGCCAAAGTAAACGTTTGTAAGAGCAGCGAATTAAATATTAAACAAGCGAAAGGCTCCTTTGCCTTTTAGATTTCACTATATATGTGTGTGTATAAGTGTGATTGTTTGTGAATTTTAATATTTGCACTGTGACCTCTATTTATTCCGCTTGTGACTGTAAGCCCTGTATTATTATTATTACCTTTTGTGGGTGCTTGACAAATTTGAAATTATGATTTTGCATTTCTTAGCAATATGAAACTGTATTTGAGCCTAAATACAGACTGAGGCTTAAATAAAAGAATTAATGCAATTGCAAGTAATGTAATTCAACGGTTTTATGCATAACTCCTACTGTAATTCATAATTAGAATTAATTTTTGCCAGTTCAATATAACTGGGTTTACATTCCTCTGTTTTATTTCATTCGTTAAGCGAAATTTTTCTGCAATTCTCATTGAGTTTATGAATTATTTGACATAAAGGAGAGCCATATTTTTCAGTAAAATAGTGCCGCAAAGTAAGAGCTTTTTGTAATTTGTTGCATTGGGAATTTTCCGTGATGATCAAGACCGGTACGTTACTGTGAATAGGAATCACTACCGCTTGATGATAATGGAATATTTTGGCCCCAATTGGATGGTATCGATTTGGAGAAATTGTTGTTATAATGCAACGGCACCACAAACCACACAGCGAATGTTACAATCGCTTTATTGAAAACCAAGTTTGGTGAACGTGTTATCTCACGAAATGGCCCAGTCATTTTGCCGCTTCAGTCGTGCGATATGACGCCGTTAGAATATTTCCTGTGGGGCTACGTCAAGTTTATGGTCTATACCAATAAGCCGGCGACGATTGATGAACTTCGTACGAGTATCGAAATTTGCAATCGAGTTCCATATATAATGCCAGGCGATTTCAGTACCAATTATCAGTGTGGAATGGACACACTAACCAGCTTGGTAGGGTTCGAGGCTCTCTGCCGTGCTTTTGATCTGGCATCCGGTTGTAATACAACTCCACATTGAGTGGACTGGATTAAACCACAACCATCTTGATACTCTCCGAGAGGCTAGAACGCAAGAGCAGGTTGGAGCGAACTCCAAGGGCTCCTGCTCCCCGTGGTACCAGAATTAAGCCTCCGGTCAGACTTCGTAGCCAAAACTACTACCGGTTGGGCTTCCATACTACTTCCCTATACTCTAGATCAGGGATTGGATACCATACTCTCATTACATGCTCCCACAAATTACACAAGAACCTAACATTAAGTTTCAGCCAATTGTTTTCGTCACCTAAATAACTTTCGCGCAAACCTGTCAAACGACTCCAACTGTTCGCCATTCCAATTAGTGGAGATCACACCGCTGATATCTAGCCGTCCATATGTCCAGCTAATCCCCATTCGGACAATGTGCCTGATATCAGAATATATTGAACATTCTGCAATGAGATTTACCCAATCTTCAATGCCGGCTTCACACACACACATTCAGACCTTCTGGATAAGAAGAAATGCATGCAGGGGTCCATGCCCATTAAGGAGGAAACCCAAGCTCAGGCAGAATCTGAAGACTGGGCTTCTTTTTACAAACCCAACACCCCGAATGTACTCGTAAGTCACCTGACTTAAGATTTCGTCCATATGTCAGTCCGAGTTGCTGCGAACGGCGCCGATTGACTCTCTACGGTCTTCGAATACACTCTCAGCTACAGCTGCTATATTTTCCTCACTGCGTGCTGGGCGTGGTTTATTCGGTCGAATAATATCCAATAGTGATTGCTGGGTCTCAAAATGGGTGATGGTGTTGTATCACCCCTTATTTCCACACAAATAACACATTAAAAAAAAAACAATAAACAGCAATAGAGAATAAAAATTATTCAGCGCTTATTTCTATCTTCATCTTTATTTGAGTGCGTTTTATATTCACCATTCCGTCAAACTATGCCACAAATAAAAATAATTTGTATAGACATGAAAATAAAAGTTATACTGCCTTTGCGGCAATCAAAAATAAACAATAGCATAAAGCACTATAAAGTAAAAATACGCGCGCCACTCAAAGGAATTCGCACAGAGCTAACGTAAAGTACTTATGATCGCATAAGGCGGAGAACTTGGAAGCAAATTATCGCTGGAGAGTAATAAAAGTGTTTAGCGCGCAGTTAAGAGGCGCGGAAGACACAATAAGTTATAGCCAATGGTTGTCGTAAATTTAGAGTTGGAAGTAGAAATGGTTTGAATATAAGATTACGGCCTGAATGTATGCAAAAATTGAAAAAAGTGGTTTGAGTCTAAGATTAGGTATTTGTTTGATGATATTATGTGTTACAAACCGATTTTGTAGCTGATGACCTTAAGTTCCCTTTCGAAATCTAAACTTTAAGTGCGTATTTAGTAAAAATGAATGTAGAAACTGCGCCTAAGCCCCTCCAGTACTTCTAAGCATCAATTTTGTGCTGCACCGTTATTATTTCGACACTCTTGGCTGCTCTTAAAGCACTCAGCCGCCTTGCGCACAAAACCGAGCAATTGTCGCTAATAAAGCATACTTTTCAGCTGTCTGAGGGCTGTCCACTTTGTTGCCTGGTTGTGGCCTTCTCAAGCCTGATTGTTACTGAGCTCGTTGTTGTTGTTTTGTTATTGTTTGGCGCGTAAGTGTTAACTAAAAACTGCAATGCAACAAAACGGCGAAAGTGGTCGAAAGCAAACATGCAAAGCGCCAAAGAGAAATGTGCTCATAACAATTGTGGCAAAATGTTGACACAACAAAAACAACAAAAACAATCATAACAATAAAAGTCACAAAAACAATAATAAAAACAACAAAAACATTAAAAGGCAATGGTTTTCAGATGCTATGGCAAAAGTTTTGTAAACAATTCGAAATGACAAAAACTTAAATTACTTTTCAGTAGAACGCTTGTGCGCATAACAACAACAACAACAAGAAAACAAGTAAGGAAGGGCTAAATTCGGGTGTCACCGAACATTTTATACTCTCGCATGATAGGTTTCAGCAAGATATCTCAATTTTTACTCAAGTTACAGCTTGCACGGACGGACGGATTTCAACTCCACTCCACCCTGATCACTTTGGTATATATAACCCTATATCTGACTCTTTTAGTTTTAGAACTTACAAACAACCGTTATGTGAACAAAGCTATAGTACTCTCCTTAGCAACTTTGTTGGGAGAGTAAAAAAGAGAAAGAGTTGCAGCTATAATACCCTAAATACGAGCATTTCTTATAGCATAAAAATGTATAAAGAAAATTTTGTCGTGATTTTAATCGATCGGTTTGTATGGCAGCTATATGCTATAGTGGTTCGATCTGCACAATTTATTCAGATATTATAGGAGTGCTTTAGCAATAATCCGTGTCAAATTTCGTGAAGATATCTCGACAAATAAAAAGTTTTTCATTGAAGAACTTGATTTTGGTCGATCAGTTTGTATGGCAGCTATGTATATGCCACTGTAGTCCTATCTGAGCAATATGTTCAAAGATTATAGCTTTCTCTTAAAAAATAATTTGTGCCAATTTTGGTGAGATAACTCACCTCCGTTGTTAAAAATTTCGTGGCAATTTAATAAAACTTATTCAGGGTATAAGAACAACAACAACAACACATAAGCAATGCTTTCCTCTTACTTAACACGCTTACAAAGCAAGTTTGCGCTCAACTACATTTATAAGTATGCGCTTATGGGACTACAACACACACACACACACACACATTTGTGAACGTATCTATGAGTGTATGTGTGTGCTGACGCGCCGCACAAAGGATTTCAATTTTAAGCCATAAAATAATAACTTCCTTCACTTTTTAACTTTCCGTTATTATTGCTGCTGTTATTTTTGTTGTTATTGTGCGCTTTGTAGCAAACTCTTTTGTTTACAGTCCTCAAATAAACAATTTTTGTTTGTGTGCGTAATTTAGGTCTATTGGCTAGCACAAGCGGCTGACGCCAGCTTTATTATTGTGTTGTTGTTGTTGTCGCGTTGGCCAACGACTTGTCCTATTATGGTTTTTGGTTTTTCTTTGTTATTTCGTTTTCCATTGTTGTTGTAGCCAAAGCCTTTTTGGTCAGTTGCGCTGCCCCTGTGTGACTTCTGATTTGCTTTTGTGTTTGAATCGAGCATTTCAAGGACGACACCACCGCTGTGCCGCGCCGGCTTTCGATGTTTCCTCCTACCACGAAAAAATCCCTTTTGTATTTAGTAGAGCCTATTGTATGTATGTATGTGTGTGTGTGTGCGTATGTAAATGTGGCAAATATTTTCAATGTATCCTTCTTCTAGCTATGCGCTCTCCATTTTATTGTGTTGTAAGCACGTACACACATGCATAAGCGCCTTCCTCTGATAGACTCGAAATGTTTGCCTAAAAGTATGCTTTTGTGTTTCAAGTGAAATAAAAACTAATGAAAATTTTCATTGTCATTGTAAAGAGCCAAGACAAGGACAAGCAATAAACTCTACACCCAAACACACTTTTTTGCATAATACGTCGCTGTATTAGGGTCCTAGGTCAGTGGGAAGGACAAAATGAATGTTGTAAAAAACCTGCAGTTTATAGTGAAGTGTAGAAGGGAATATTGAGACATGTTTGGCGGCTGAAATTCTAGCAATCATTATAAAGAAGTATGGTAGAAATAGTTGAGAAATAATTTTATGACAAATAGTATATTTTTAAACAAACAAAGATTTCGGTAAAAGTACTCATAAAAAATATGGTTCCTCGGACTCTCAGTCACACTCATACTGCTCTTTGTATCCATAGTAAGTACTCGTAGCTTTAATTTATTGTAGTTCTCAATCCATCATTCTAATCATATTTCATATATTTGGAGTGTTGGAAAGCTCCTATGGCACTCTTAAAGGCTTATGACCATTTGGTAGCCAGAAGGACGCGTACTTTCAATGATACAATTATTAAATCGAAAATAATATTTAAGGCATAAATATTTATAAAAATTAACATTCCTTAGTAATCGCCGATTCAATTTGAAAAATTTTGAATTCCTTTGATGCCTGTAGTCGATCACCAATTCGGCCTCTGGCGGAGTGGAAACTTCTTTTGCTTTAAATTATTTTAAATAAAATAAAATCAAAATCGAAGGACTAGTGAAAATTTCGATTTGGGATAAACCGGCGGCTTTCAAACAATATTAGATTTTTATAAAAAAGTTTACTCATCAATATGACTTAACTTAGATTAGTTCATTTTGCTGATCCAAAATCGTTGGGTCTCATTTGAATAGAAATTCTTCCTTTGTGGTACTGTAAAACTCCTAAATGATAGACCATTAGACCCTCATCGATCGACAAATTGTTTTGTGCTTACAACAAACTTATTAAGCCAACTTGTATCGATCCCTGGATTCGTCAAAGGTATATCCACTAAGATCTTTCAATCTCAGTTAAGCAAAAGCTGGGCAAGAGAGGCGGAAGTGGCAAGATAATTCGTAATAAAAAAAAAAAAATAAATAAAAAAAACTGTCTTCTAGTAAATAAAACTGGCTCAGTTTTATTTGGGTTTATTTTTTATATGGAATTCAGTGGTTAAAAATTTGAAATGAACATCATAAATATTTTACCTTCGAAATTTACTAAGTAAATTCTCATATTTTCAAAACTTACTAGCCGACTCAGCTGCAAATTTTCGGAGGCTATTCGCTAATATGTACATATGCACATCGCCAACTGATATGCAAAACAAAGTATCATCAAAAAAATCGAAATTGTTTTTTTTTTTATTGCTTACAATTCATATATGTAGCATACACTTTTTAGCTTCCATAGTCAGATATAACCAAAATATAACCAGTTTATAACCATTATATAACCAAAACTCAAATATTCTGTGAATATGAGTAGCTTTTATTATATTATGTAAACTTTTGAAAAGTGATGTTATGTCATTTTGTATTTTATGTGCCACTTTGTACATACATATAAGCAAAAAGTAAAATATATTTTTTATCACAAGTGGGGTTTTTCCTTTGTAGATCTGACTTGAATGATGCATTTATGTATATCACCCATTTTTCACAATTGGAAAACCTTAATCGCTTTATTATTCTTTTATGATCAAATTTATTTAGATCTGGTTGAGATGTTGTCGGTTTTTAAACCATAAGTGAGTAGGATAAGGATATGGATATGGATAGCGATAAGGATAAGGATAAGGATAGGGATAAGGATAAGGATAACGATAAGGATAAGGATAAGGATAAGGATAAGGATAAGTATCCATTGGAAAGTAGTCTAAATGTCAGGGACTGTAAATAATGAATATTGTTGAGACTTTCAAATGAAAAAAAATTAAGCACCTAAAGTCAATATGCAAAAAGATGTATTTTCATGGAGGGCCTAAATAGTATTAAGCCAACTTCAAATAAGTAATAAACTTTATAAAAAACCTTTTTATTACCAAAATATACACAATTCTCTTGGCTATTACTCAGCATATCATCGAAGTAGGTTAATTCCAAGATTATTAACAACTTTGTATTGAGGACTTGGACTTTTACGGCCAATATGTTACTGGTATATATTCAAAGAGCTCCACTTTTATTCTGGTTGTAGCGCCAAAAAATATACTGTAATTTAAAGGAGTGCTGTCGAGTTGGCAGTGCTTGACGGGTAAAAATCCGGTCCTTCTCCGCTATATAAAACCAACTGTCATGAGAACGGTGTTCGTCTGTGATGCCCTCTTTTATCATTCATTGCCCCTCTAGCATCAAAATAATAATGTAAAAACCATTTTTATAAATATATGCACATTCAATTCATTACTTACACTAATTAACTTTAGAGGGCTGAAAATATATCCTATAATAAGATAAAAGAAAGACACCCAAATGTGTACTTACAATTATTATGGAACCTTTATTTCTTTTTCACCCCGCCTTAAAAATCTCAAAATGGCTAAAACACAAACCACAACGAAAACTTTCGGAATTCAAATCGATTGCTTTGTTCAATTTACTGATTATACGGCCTTTGGATTGTGCCCTTAAAACAAAAACACGTGTAGTACGAGCCGCTCGGTCGGAATGCAAATTATTTGCCGATAAAAAAAAAAACAAAAAAACAAAAAAAAAAAAGCTGAGTTTCTGACTCGTGCGATTAATTGAATATTTTCGAGGCTTTTATTGTGCTGCCAATTGCGAAGTTCGTTGTTGATGCAAAAAACTTGTTGTTGTTGCCAAATCCACTTTTTTGTTGTTGTTGTTAAAGGCACTTTTATTGTTGTTGTTAAAATAAGTTTGTTGTTATTCTTGAAATCATTTGGCATTGTTGCTGAAAAAATTTTTTTTGCTGTTATGTCACCACTTTTGGTTGTTGTTGCTTAAGCATTGATATTTTTCTGCCTTCATGATAGCGCTTAATGATAAATATAAAAATGGTTTGTTGTTGTTGTTGTTCTGCTTATTCCTTATTGTTGTTGCTTTGCTGAGCGTTCGCTGCTTTGTGTTTGTGTGTCAGTTTTGTTAGGCCATGAAATTTATATTTTTGTTGCGGCATATTTGTTTAATTATAATAGAAGTACTTTGTTGTTTTTGTTTTTGTTTTCTGTTTCTCAATTCAAATAAATTTCTTGTTTACTTCTACTTTCGCATTATTATTGCGCAGTATCATGAAAGTTGGCCGCAATTGTTATTGTTGTTGGCTTTGTTGTTCTCGCTATGAATTTTAAAGTGCCAGAGTTTTGAGGAACTTGAGAAAGAGTTTTTTTTATGATGGTGGAGGAAAGGGTAAAATAAGGAAAATACTGCGTACCATGAAGGCTCAGATGACAGCGCGGAAAGAGCAATGAATATGTATATTTATACCCTGAACTGGTATAAATATATATATTAATGTGTACCTATAATATATAGCTATATATGTATATAAATGGTCGGCGTGAGAAGCTGAGTCGATTTGGACATGACCGCCTGCCTATCCGCGTCTCCGTCTGGCTTTAAATACACGTACTAGTTCTATAGTTTTTGATATAACGTTCTTAAATTTTGCACTCCCCAAGAAACTGCTCATTTGTTGGAACTACTGATATCGGACTATAGCATATAGCTGCCATACAAACTGAACGATCTCAATCAAGTGATTGTATGGAAAACTTTTTTATTTGATGAGATATCTTTATGAAATTTGGCGCGAAGTATTGTGCAAAAGAACGGTGGAGTCTTTGAAGAAGGTATTGGAATTAGACACTCCTAGGATATAGCTGTCATACAAACTGAACTATCCAAATCAAGTCCTTGAATGGAAAACTTTTTTATTTGACAAGATATCTTTATTTAATTTTTCACAAAATATTGCCCAAGACAGCGGTACAATCATCGAACAAATTATTGGGATCGGAACTTCATATCATATAGCTGTCATACAAACTGAACGATCAGATTCAAGTCTCAGTATAGAAAACTTTTTCATATGATGAGTTATTTTCATGAAATTTGAAAAAAGAGCTATTGCCTCCGACAGCGGCGCATTGTCCAAAAATTTTTTTAGATCCGGCATCTATAGCGTATAGCTGACATACAAACTGAACTATCAAAATTGAATGCTTGTATGAAAATCTTTTTTATTTGTTAAGATATCTTTAAAAAATTTTACATAGGTTCTTGTCTAAGACCATGGTGGAATCTCCGAAGAAATTGTTCAGATCGGAATACTATAGCATATAGCTGCCATAAAAACTAACCGCTAAAAATTATATTCTTATATAACATTTTTTTATTTGTGCAGGGTATTTTAGCCTTTTTACTGAAGTTAATTTTTTTCTTATTTTATAAAAGTAAATATGTATGTATATGAATATATGATTGCGCCTTTAATAATATGACGCCTGAAACTATGCTAAGCAGGCATGCAAATGGCATACACAAGCAAATGCAGCATCTTGCAGCTAAGTGTGTGGTATGTCTGTGTGTGTGGGTGCGAAAAAGTTGCCAAAAGTAGTTAAGCAGCACTTTCTTCTCGCGCTTCGGCGCTTTTCTTTGAAATTCTTATGAAAAGTAAATTCTTCAAAATTTCAAAATATCTCTTACCTACGGCAAAGCATACTCAAACATACCGACACCGCTCCGCACGCCTATAAAACATTTAGTAAAGTGCTATATCGCTTGCTGCGACGGCAAACAGCTTAGCAATTTGAGCATTTGCGTTGCTAGTTTGCTTTGATGTTCCACTTTTTGGCGAAAGTCGCGTCACGTGACACGCAGAGGGGGCGCGAAATGGCGCCTGAATTTGCTCCAGCGTGTTAATTTGCCCTCACTTGGTGGGTGTCTTTGTGGGAGTCCGCGCGCAAACACCGTCTACCTTAAGTAGCCGTGGCTTTTCTTATTGTCATTAGATTGTCGGTGGCAGCAGCAAATATTACTTTGCAGTTGTAGTTGGTGGTATTATATACGTATGTATTTCTGTGTGTTGGCATGTAATTTATGACGCTGTTAGTTGTGCGCAACATTGCCGAAATCTTATATTTCACGCAGCTCGGCGGTGAGCTGTAAGCGCTGGATTAGGCCAAAATGTAGGTGTTTTTCGAAATTAAAAATTTTGTTGCTCTAACACTTTAAATACCGTTAAGGTGACAATGAGTGTTAGCGCGGAATTTACTGCATATTTGTGAGTTTATTGCGCTTTGAAGTGTGCTTCGTTGTTGAAATGTTGCATAAATGAAAATAAACACAAATAAATTCAACTTTCGTCGGTTGGTTGGCAGCGAGTAGCGAACGACAAGTTCAAGTGATGGCAATTATTTTGTTTAGCCTTAGGCTTGCACTTGGTTTTGAGCCGGCTATTGACACTTTAGTGATTTGTGGCTGCTGGGTTTTGAGGGTTTTATGACTCGTGCGATGTTTTGGCATTTCAGGTAGTAATATGAAATTTGTTTATTGAATTTGTCTACGCTACTGCGGATTGAAGACTGGAGCTAGAGGATAGTCTTTCGACGTTGTTTGAAAATTGGGGTCCATATACTAGTAAGCGATATGAACTGCTTTACAAATGTGTCTGCCTTTGCTTAAACAAATTTCGGATAAATCAGAGAAAATTGGATAAAGAACTAGGCCAATTACTTATCCCCAATTGAGATAAGCTAAAATAGCCATATATAGTCTAGAGTATTGATTTCCGAATTTTATTCGCGGAAAGCCAAAAAATATTAAAGAATATGGACAATTGGTAGAAGAAACTAATTACTTGAGCAGCATAGTCGGGAAGCAGTCAGTTAAATTTAATAATGAACACGATGGAGACCTGTGTAGTGCTTCACACTTTTTTCGCGGGAAGAAAAATGCCTTCGGCACCATTGATATGTGCCACTTGCAGGTCACTAACAAACTCTCTCACTTCTTGGCGTCACTTGGCGTCGTTCTCATCTTAATACTTACAGTGCATGTCTTCACCCAAGTTAGTTCCCGTTTTTTCCCGTAGTACGTATTCTATGTAATTTCTCACGTTCTTCTAGTTTTCCTTGCTTTGAAGCATAACAGTTATGATGTTGGCCGCATTCAAGGGCTGGCCAAAGTGTGGAGTATGTTTTATATGATAAGGGGAAGCATGGAAAGCCAGAGCGCGAAATTTTAATCTGTTAAATTTAACCTACTCCCCACTCAAGTCTCTATTTCGCTGTGATTAATAGCGTAAGCATTTGTAAAATGTGTCTTATATATCATTCTCGATCCCATCGTTGTATATGTATATAGTCCAAGACCGCTCTTTGACTATTGCTCTTTTATATAGATATTTCCTAAGATATTCGTTAACTGAATAACAAGTATGTAGTATAAAAATTCTTCTACTCAAGACCACTGTTGGACCACACTTTTAACTAAGGCGAGACATTCAGCTCCAACAAAGGATGTTTCTAGTAATCGGTCTTAGAGGCACATATCAGTTCTTGGAACATACTCAATGCAGAGCATACCACAAAGTTACTTTCGGGTGATTTTAATAGTGGAGATACCAAAAAGGTTAAACTTTTAAGCAAAAAGGAAGTAGTAATATTGTAGGGCTTACAGCAGAGCACTTAATCTTAAGATCCCACCTTTGAAAAATTAGATGAATGGATTTGACAGAGAGTAGAGCATGCATGGAGAATGATGAGACGCTAAAATATCATCTATTTGAATCCCTAGCCGGATGAAACGGGTAATATTCCACGACTTCTAATGCTCAATTGGGAGACATTTGAGATGTGGGTTTTCTACCCCAAATCCAATGATTTGCTAGAAAATCCTTAATTTGGTAAATACAAGCAACCATAGTGGGCATAAAGATGGCGTAGGTTCGGCAGCCTGCGGCCCTGAGCTCATGGGCCAACCCACCATTCAAACAACCAACCACGGATGAGACATAGTACTTGGTATTTATCGTGGGAAAATCAAAAGTTTATAAAACTGTTGTAAGGAAGAATTTGTTTATAGTTAATTTATAACACTGAGTTTCTTTTAAACAATTAATTTCAGTGTAGTTCTTGTCACCTTATATTAAATTTTCTCACCATCTCATCTTCTAAGTATGGCATCTGATCAAAATTGACCCGGATTGACAAAAAGAACTAAATTTTGAAGGATTTTAATAGTCATTCATACTTATAATAACCTTCAAAATAGCATCTTGAGCCAATGCAATAATATTTTTTGCGACCTCTATTTCTCTTAGTTTTCGCAAAAGGTTATGGTTTTTTAGTACTAGTCTAGTATTGGTGGTATTTCATAACCAAAACAATAATTAACTACATAAAAGAATAACTAAAAAGCCAAAACAGTAACTAAAATACGCAAAACGGTAACTAAAATACCCTAAACAATAACTGAAATACCCTAAACAATAACTAAAAGACCCAAAAAAAATAACTGAAATACCCAAAACAATAACAAAAAAAAAAACCAAAACAATGACTAAACAATAACTGAAATATCCAATAGCAATCCGCAATAACAGTCGATTTGTAAGAAATTTTGATATTCTCTGCCAGGTCTCTACACCGATATTAAAAGAAGATCAGACCCGATTGATGAGATGTTTGTCATAATTCGATGTAGACATTTGTATAATTCGATTTCCAGACAATATATGTTTTAGGACTATTAGGGCGGGTATAATGACACTCGAATGATAGATCTTGAGGTAAAAATGCGATTTGGTTTCAGCTTAGATATGTTCTTGTGTATATATTTCTCCGTTCCAAATTAAGTAATACTTGAATTTTTGCTAATGAGGCTTTAGAAGCCCACAACAAAATGAGTCTTTTCTAAATTATTGTATGAATATACGTATATATATACTTATATGTTATTTATATATAATTTCCAGAAATTTTAGTTTATCGTCCATAAAACATGAGTTTCATTTCGAAAATTTTTTTCTCGAGCAGATAGTACTTTGAATAAAACCTTGAAAGGCGTGTTTTAGGATGGGATTACAAAGGAATATGCTTCTTTTAGAGAAACGCTATTCACTCAGGCTTACGTTTCTTTGCCAGAAGCTCTCACTCAAGTCTGAGTGCCGTGACTCTGATGCCACCTCTAATCAGATTGCTATATTTTGCCTTTTGTAGAACTTTCAACGACGTTTTCTTGGCATGAATACAAACTAAAGCTCTTTAAATACAGGTCTAGTCAAGTAATTTAAGCACAACAAGATGACATCAAAGCGATATACCACAGACTTCGTAAATTTTTGTTTTTATCACGTTTCGCTGTCCACTAAAAAACAGCTAAGTCACAGGGGGAAACAAAACTGCAAACTAGAAAACAAATAGCACTCACTAAAAATCTTGCGAAAAAATGTAAAAATATCGCACTGCAGAGCTTTGAAAATTGTTATCGCTACATGGCTATAGCTGTGAGAAGGCAAAAATGCAAAATAAATGAAAAAAAATTCAAAACTCCAGTATAGTAAGCGCTGCATATTCACAGGCCATTAAACCGTCTTTACCGGCGAGGTGCTTGGCTTGGCGAGTTATTTTCCGAGTAGTTTTTCCTAGCTTAGCGACTGTGTTTCTGGTATTTCGGTTTTTTTTTTACTTTTAATTTCTGTGCTCTCCAAATTGCCGGCATTTTTGTGGCGAAATTTGCTTACTACACTTTTTTTCTCCCTACACCGTAGCGGTTTACCATTATTTTTGTTCGCATATTTGAGTTTTCCTCCGCTTTGTTGTTTATGTGCAAAGAAGCAAACATTTAATGCAAATTTATAGCATAGTTTTGTGCGCTACAAAAATCATTCAATTAAAAAGTGTAGTTATGGCGAACAACAAGCCAAACAGCCAACTTAAGAAAATAAAAAATAAATAAATAATACACAAATTTGCGGTATGAGTGGCTAGCAAACGGAAGCAACGCGTTTTGCGTACAGTTTCTGCTGTGCCGTCTTTGAATGTAAAAAATATGTATACTTTTAGGCGCTATAACTAAATTGGTGGCTAAGCACTACTCTTTTTTACGACTGTTTTTTTATGGTTGACTTAGTGATTCAACTGCTTTGTGCGCACAAATTGCTGTTTGGTTGGGTTTCTGACCACGTCTGAGCTATACTTGCCGATGTTTTGAAACATTGCCTAAATTTTAGTCAAATTTTTTTCGTATATCTTTTTGTATTGCTTTGCTTTGACTATTGTGAAGTAAAAACACGTTTCGTCTACTTCAAATAGCTATTTTCTGTGTTTAAGTGAAGTCTGCTTTTAGGCGTAATAGCTTTTTGGTATGCGAATCTCTACTTGCTTGACAGTTATGCGCTTTAAAATTTTTTTTTTTTAATTTTTTCTTTCCTAAGACTACCACTTTTTTGCACAAAACTGGTTACTACTTTCATGGTCTATGTGGAGTATATTTTCTTATATTATTTTCACTGCTCTTTACAAAATTTGTAGTTTAGTGGCTGTACGTGCATATTGTACTCGCCATCGTATAATCTGCATTCTTTTTCAGCTAAAAAGAATTATTTATTTACATACCTAAATGCGTCGCTGGCTTTATCGCTTGGAAAAGGTCAGCAGACAAGGCTTGAAGTTAGCATGACACACACAAAAGTGAAACAAAAGTTATGCCAAACGAAATTTGCAAGAAAAAAAGGCTTTCTTTTAGTTTTTGTTTAATCTATACAGCTTTTAGTGGTCAAAATAGCTTTTTTTATTGCTTTCTGTGGGCAGATTTGCTGTTTTAATGGTTCCGAAATTCAACTAGGCTTTGTATTTTGGTGCATAGTATTTGGTGATTTAAGTGACGCTTTGTTTCGCTTAATTTCGCGTTTTAGTGGGCTAGACAGTTTTTAAGTAGTCGACTTTTAGGAGCTGACTGTGACATTTTTTTTCTTTTGGAACTAGTTGAATAGTTATTTTGGTCAATCATCTTTAGTGGCGTATGTGTCTCTCTCAAGTTAATTTTTGGTGTGCTAAACAATTGTAAAGTAGTCGATTTTTAAGAGCTAACTTTAAAATTAAACGTTTTTCTTTTACAACTACTTGGAATTTGGACTTTTAGCGGTTACGTAAATATATAATTTTTTAGCCTACTGCTGAAATTCGTTTCGATATACCGAAAGCTATAAAAGAGCGTTAAAGAGAATTATAAAGAACTTAATTATTAATTAATTAAGCTTATAACTTTTACGAAGCACTCATTTATTAAGAATAGTTCGTTTTCTATTACCACATTAAGAAACTCAGTCTTTCAAAAGTAACTAAAAAATTTATCGCGCTTCACACAATCTTTAATTCTAATAAGGGTCATAATATACTTCTCTGCTTCCAAAAGCTCCAAAATTGTCAGTTTCCAGGCTTCTGTGACCAGAATAAAAAACTGAGTTTTAAAAAAGTGATATACAAGTTTATCGTAGCATACCATTAGGTGCTTCATATATCGATTTAATCTTTTTATGTAAGTGGTATATTTCTTTGTAATTTTAGCACATCAATTCTTGTGTTAGGCATTGTACCCAAGGTTCATCGCTGCATTTTCTACGTAAAAATTTTTTTCCTCATTCAAGTGCGCTGCAAATTTTTCTGCGAATTTCTGGTAGACGAACTTCGCTCTTGCAATATTTTCATATTTGTGCTAGTACTTTTTTAACCTTAAAATCAGTTAAAAGTTTAATTGTATTTTCCACCTGCATGCCCAAAAGTATGCTATCAAAACATGCTACTGTAACTGAAAAGTTCGTTTGGCCAATGGCTGCGCATTCATGGTTACTCTTACAGTTGAAAGCTATGAATGCTTAATTCAACTGTCTGTCTGTTAATTAAGAAAAAAAATTGGGTACATAAATAATAAATGAAATGTTAAACCAATATTTACAATACTCTTTAAATTAAGTGTAATTAGTGTTATGCGGAAGTTTGCATACCTTTAATTGTTTTTGCCAAAAATATACTATTTTTTAAGTTATATTTATTCATTGAACTTTTGGAAATTTTTTCCCATTTGCGCCTGTTGGTATTCTAATTTTTGTTTACCTTTTGTGCCTATAGCTGTGCTAAATTTCATTTAATTTTACAATGTTTTCATTTGCGCCTATAGGCATGCTACGCTAATACCACTGCCATTTAATGCATTTTTAATTGCAAACGACGTCACTGCTAACTGTAAACAGTAATTTCATACACAAAAAAGCTAAAAACAAATATTTATTTTACATATGTCAATCATTCGTGTCAATCATGTTGTGTGTGTTTGCAAATAATGCTGCCATAAATTATGCATATTCCGCGCCGATATATATAAATATATATATAATATATTCATTATATAAATTTGCACTTAAATGGTATTTTAATATATTTACAAATATTTACCAAAAGGTAAGCATTACAGCATTTTGTATGCAATTACCTTTATGCCGCACACGCGCCTGAGTGTATGCAACTATATTACCTCAACTTTTTTTTAACACATTCGTTAATTGCTTTTATTGTTGAAATGTCGTTGCGCATTTCTCCCTGTTGTTGCTCGTGCTCAAAGAATTTCTGCTATTTTAAAAAGCAGCCATACCGGAAAGCGCTTACTTTTTGCTGCTTAGCAAACCTCAACACATTTACACGCTCATGTAACTCATTATATCGTAATTAAATGTGTGTTTAATTAATGTCACACGCTTTTAGGTGTGCAATTAATTTCTTTGCTTTTTGTTGTCATTATTGCATTAATTTTTATTAAATTATGCAATAGTGCTGAGTGCTTTATTGCTAAGGTAAACGTAACATTTTATTGATTTACTCTTTTTTCAGTGCATTTTAAAAGGTGTGAATTGTTGTAAAAGGTAAACAGTGCACATAAGTGTGAAAATAATAAATTAAATACATTGCAGTAAATAAAAAAGCATATTTTGTTTTAAAGTTATTTAAATAAATTATAGATTAATTGCTTTAGGTTTTCAAATGGGAGATTTACGTGGAGTTGTCGTTTTTTTTTCGGTTTTTAAATAAATATGCAGCTGATGCCTATGCTCGAAACTGTCAGAAAAAAATTGCGCTTCCATCCATAATATTTGTGACGTCATAAGCTATAGAAAGAAAAGCGACTGTCAAAAAAATAGGCTATGACGTCATCGGTCTTTGGATGGCGAAACATTTTGTAATTTGCGATCACATTTGTCATAGTAAAAAAAAAAAAAAAAACAACCCACTTTAGAGAGTGACTATATAGTATATAACCAAAAACTAATTTTTATGTCATCTGAAGTTAGATGCACTTTATTCCATTATTATATGGACACAAGATTTCTGTGAAATACTGCCGAAATGTGTTCCCATTCCAATAATTCTCGTAAACTTTTCTTACGAGCCTTCCCAGACGTTCGCAATAAGACTTATACTAGAAGAACAAGCTGGCTCTTCCAAAGATCGATATTTTTACGTTAAATCCACGTTTTCGTTGACCTGCTTGTTTGGATTCTTGCGTTGTCTTGTTGAAAAGAGAAACATTTTTGGGGATGACTGTGTATATAGCGTAGCAGATCTATTTTTTATACTTTCCGGTATTCGGAACTATTCATTCGTCAAGAAGGGAATGCAAACGGTACTCTCCCACAATTTAAAAATGCGGCCCATAAATGAACATCCGCGGTAATTGCGCTTTGATAAATATCGCGGCTCTTTTCGTAAATCTCTCCAGTATCCCAAAACACAAGGCAGAACTTTTTCTCATCAGTCAATATTCTAGGACCAATAGTAAAGTTTTTTTTGTAAGTATACATACATACTTATTATTAAAAATTGTATTTTTCTTAATCTTACCTGATTTGAGTTTTTATTATAGCGATTTCGGGCAAAACTGAGACGAGATTCTTTATGGTGTGGCGCTTTTTGCATTTGCTCACGTACATTATTAGAATTTCGTATCACCGCACACCAAATGCTTGAAATTTTTCTCTTTTCTCTTTTGGTACTGACGTTGTTTTATTTGTAAACTGTCGAAAAATTTATGATTTCGGTAATAATTTTTGCTGAACCAGAGTAAATTCTCTGCCATTAATCTTCTTTGTTATTCAGGTCCACTCTAGCCGCTGTTTCACACAACACTGTTACTGACCTTCCCAAATTGGTCAAGCCCACACTATTCGAAGCGTCTTTAGCTAATTTCTCATTATCGTTAAATAAGCTTTTGCGTGGCATTCTTCGATTTAATAAAATTAATGTATTAATGGTACCGATTGGTATAGGTGTCTTTATAGCAATGAAACAAAGTGTAGTTTTTCTTCGAGAGTCAACCACTTTTTGTTACTTCATGTTTAAAGTATTTTTATACCCTGAACAGGGTATATTAAGTTTGCTAAGAAGTTTGTAACACCCAGAAGGAAGGGTCGGAGACCCTATAAAGTATGTATATAAATCAGTATGTCGAGCTGAGTCGATTTAGCCATGTCATTCAGTCCTCCCTCTGTCTGTCTATATATATACGGACTAGTCCCTCAGTTTTTAAGATATCGTTTTGAAATTTTGCAATACCCATTTTCTCTTCAAGAAGCTGCTCATTTGTCGGAACTGCGGATAGCGGACCACTATAACATATAGCTGCCATACAAACTGAACAATTGTATGGAAAACTTTCACATTTGACAAGATATATTCACGAAATTTGGTAGAAATTATTTTCTGAGGCAACAATGTAATTTCCGAAGAAATTATTCAGATCGGTTAACTATAGCATATAGATTCCTTACAAACTGAAAACATAGTTACTAACAGAAATGCACCTGTGAAGGGTATTTAGCATCGGTTCAACCGAAGTTAACGTTTTTTCTTGTTTTATATACGCAGACAAATAAAATTATTTGTTAATAAATTTCTTAGTATTTTGTGGAACACCGCTTCCTCCTAATAACCTCGGCTATTCGTTTATACATGCATTCAAAAAAACTTTGAAGATAATTTTTATTTTTTTCTTCATCCCACGCAGCTTCAATAATTTACTTCCATTGCTTTTAGCCTTTTTATATACTTTTTTTACCCTTTTTCCCATATTATGCCAGCAGTTTTCACTGTATTGAGATCAGGACTGTTTCCTGACTAAGAAACTTAATTCCATAAAAATATTTTGGATTTGTAACGAGTAATCATTTGTAATGAATTACTGAAAAATCTAAAGGTTCCCTACAGTTTTCAAGAAAAAACACAAAAACTTCAAATTAATAGGGGAAAGAACATTCTTTGGGCTTGATGGCTTAACACCATTCACGCATGATCTGTCAAAAAAGTAGCTAATTAGGTCCCCGCGAGTTAGGCTATCCGCTTTCTTTCCATTGCGACACCGCACTCTTCATCGTAACAGATATAATACAATATAAAATATATTGAAGAGGTGAAAAAAAAAATATATATATATGAAAATACCCAGGTTCTAGCTTCTCTTTTCGCATTTTGTCAATAGATGTCGTTGCAATAGTATATCTCCAGTGCTATCAATCACATTGTGTCATACCACTCAGTGTTGCAAAGGTGAGATTTTAAGCTTCATTTAGTAAAAAAAAGTTAAATTCGGGGAAAATGAAAAAAAGTTGCAGCTATTGAAAAATGACCGAAAATAATGAGGAGATTCGTTGTATTTTGAAATAATAAAGGGAAAAATGCCACGTAAACCAAAAAAAAAATAATAATAAGTTGAAGTTTGATTAAAAATACGACCACCCAAGTCATTAATGGCGAAATTAACAAACCGAACATAAAAGTTTATAAGAAAACAACTTTCCTGCATTTTAGAGAAAGTACTTCAGTCAAGTGGAAGCAAAAATAAATTTTTGTAGCTTTGAAAATAAATTAAATAAAAAATAATAAATAAAAAATGTAGAAAAAGAAAAAGCTGAAAGAAAAAGCTTTGAAAGTCTTATCAAAGAAAAGGTTAAAAGAAAGTACTCCCATCCATATTAACTCACAACACATTGAAGCGCCGAAATAAATGGTAAATTAATTACATTTTATTAGCTGGCTAAACGAGCGGAGTGTGGATGTGAACTTGCTGCAGCTGACCCCAGACTATGCGCAATCAATTTAAATTGACTGTGATCTCGTGGGGCCACTAAGGTGGCGATAAAGGCGAGAGCATATACTAAGCGTACATACATACTGTTATATATGTGCTATACATACATATTTAACCATAAGTCAATACACACAAACACACTCTTAAAAGTGTTGCACAGTTGAAAATGGCTTAAAAATTCCAACGGCTATTTAATCTTTACGACCGTCAGCAAGCCAGACGCCAAGAGGCCACATAAAATATAAGCAGCTGGCCGCAAGCGCATGAGCAAGCAGACGGAGCTGTTAAATGGCGAAAAAAAAAAATCAATTTGATGCATATAGATGAGAATGTGGGGATTTTGGGAAAGAGTACTGGGTACTCGCGCTTTTTTATTACCTCTCCTCTCCTCGCTTTTTTGCCAGCTATTTTTATAAGCTAGTAATCCTTTTTTTAATTTTATGGGTACCCACAAAGTTTAACGTGTCTGACCGCTACAACGCTTAAGCAACACACAAAATAACACACACACACACACACATACATATGGAAAAAGCCAGCGCCTGAGCATAAAAATGTAAAACCCAGACTTATTTTTATTCCGTTCCTACATGCGAATATTGAACTCATACGGCGACGCTCGGCGGTGCTAGCCCTCAGACTCAAGTAGCCACATTGGCGCTGCAGACACCGGAAGTGGTGTTGAGTATGCAACAGCTGCTGAACAACAAATGCAGTACTACGTGAAGGAAAGGAGTATACGGTGTTGTGTTATGTAGCACACAACAACAACGAGATAATCCAAAGTAGCAACAAAATGTTTGGGGAAATTGAAAATGGTGAAAATTTGGCGCAGCGCAAATCGACACCCGCGGGCATTACAATCGAAACAGCTGCTTGCATGTATTTGTGTGTGCATGTGAGTGTGCTACAGGCCACACGTATAGCAACAACAATAATAATAAAAAATCAACGCTGCTCTACTTATCTAACTGGCCAGCAGTGACTGGTTGTTGCGGTGGTTTTACGGCCTTTTGTGCCGTTACCACGGTGGTATGTGCGTAACTATATGTGGTGTGTTTGCATATGTTTCAAGCCAGTGTAGATTATGTTTTTATATATATATATTTATTTGCTCACACTCTAACTCTCTTACACACACCCTGCTCGGTATTTGTATTTGTGTCTGTGTGTGTTTTTTTCAATTTCGTGCGCTATGCTGCATGGAAGTTCAAATACGCTTGGACTAGTCTGGCATTTTCTCACTTTGTTTTTACTTTTTCATTTTTAAGTTCCATTTTTTTTTAATTTTTTGGGTTTCTATTTCATTGGCGTATTTTTTAGATTTTGGTCGTTAAAAGATTTTTATGCCCTAATAAAAATGTAACCACAACGCGAATGTTGCGATAGTAAACGGCTCTGCAGAATACATTTGGTTTAAAACAACAAAAATAAGAGAAATATTAATTTCGGTTGCACCGAAGCTGTAGTACCTTTCACAAACTGACAACTTTTTAAACAGGAATTTGATTTTTCATCGTTCAGTTTCTATGACAGCTATATGCTATAGCTGTCGATCTCAACAATTTTTTTGTGGATTGCTGTCTGACATTGCATAATAATCCATGTCAAATTTCGTGAAGATATCTCGTTAAATAAAAATGTTTTCCATACAAGGACTTGATTCAAAATAGCCAGTTTATTTAGCAGCCATATGCTGTAGCTGTCCGATCTAAATAATTTATTCGGAAATTATGCTAGTGCCTTTGCTTATAATGTATGTAAAATTTCTTGAAGATAACTTGCCAAATAAAAAATTTGTCCATAGAAAAACTAGATTTTGATCGTTCAGTTTGTATGGCAGCTTTATCCTTTGGTGATCCGATAAATGAGCAGCTTAATAAGGTGGAAAGGACGTGTGGAAAGTTTCAGATCAATATCTCAAAAACTGCGTGACTAAAATCGACTCAACTTTTCTCGCATATCAGTTATATATATTGTACATAGATACATACATAAATACTTTATAAGGTTATCCACGATTTTTTTACAACCTTAATATACCTTGTTCAGGGTATAACAAAAATTTCGCTTAAAAAATGCCCTCAATCTATACCACAGCGCTGCAAGTGTAACAAATTTTATGCAAAACTTCACCATTATATTTAATATTTTTTAGTCAACAGTTGTTGGTGGTTTTCAGTGAAGCAGTGATTCCGAAGTTTTTTCGTTATAAGTAAAAATTATTGTCATATCTTAAGCAACTCTGTTTAGGTTTCTAGCAGCTTTTGCTAACATAATCCCCATAATTTTTACCATTCTCCACACTAAACTCATTCAAATCGAAAATATTTTATAGAACCGCCAGACTCTATAAAATTTTACAGCTTAACTGCCCAAAGTCTCGGCAGCTTTGCCTTTTTAATACTCACCAAATATTTTTGCATAATTTATTTTAAAGCACTTGCACTTTTATCCCGAAGTTCGGCGCTGCCACTTAGAGGAAACTTGTAAATTCATTAAACTTGCGCATAGTTAAGTTGGTTTAATGAATCGGTAAATTGTTTGATAAATAATTTGTTGATATAAAATTTATTATTCAGCAATAAGAAGTTTGAGGTGCTTAGTGTGAGCTATTGAGCTTCGAAGCTTTCTTCGGTACATAATTTTAATAGCGACATAAATTTTTAATTTTTATTTAACTTCTTGTGTTTGTTGATAAAATTTTAGGATCAAAAGGTGTAAACCAACGGCAAGTCAGTATGTCTTGAGCTTAATTTTATGGACAAACTTTTTTGTTGTTTACTGCTAGAAATTGTCGGAGCAAGTTGGTTACTTGGTTAGCTTAAAATATATTTTGAAATAATAAAAGATTTTATTAAAGTTTTTGAAAGTTCTTTTAGAAACAAATTTGTTTTGATTTAGTTAAAGGCAAGTCAGTATGTCTCATGCTTGGAGAGCAGTAAATTGTTAAAATAAGATACTTCATACCAAAAATTTTATTTTCAAAACATTATTTTTATATATAATTTCCATAAGCTTTTTTAAAGCTTTTATTTTGAATATTTTCCATCTAAAGCCTTATTTGAAAGCTATTTTCAACTTCATGCTTCTCTAAAGTCTTTGGAAATTTTTTCGATTGGTGATTTAGTTAAAGGTACGGCAGTATGTGGCAAGCTTAAAGGTCAGTAACTTGCCAAAATTAGAAAAAAGTTTGACATTTTTTTTTCGAAAGCTTTTTCAAAGTTTTCTTTAAAAACTTTTCGTTAGCACAGTGTTAATAATTATTGAATAAAGTGTTTTCGTGTGCTATTGTTTAAGTGAAAAAAGTCTTAAAAACTTTGCTGAAATTGATAATATTTGAAACTCGTCGTTACATATTTGTTACCTCGTAAAGGAAAAACGTTGCCCACATTTCAGCGGGCACAAAAGTGTGCATGATATATTTCGTATTTTAGCAGATATGTAAAATATAAGCTTAGAGCTTAGAAAGTTCGAATTTGCGGCGAAATAGCTTCGAATAAATCTTTTAGTATTAAAATAATCTAAATAAAATTTTTATATATTGCTTTTTGATATTTTAATACGCTTAAATTTATGTAAATATGAACTCTGAGGGAAATTAAAAAATGTTCCATACTTTTCGGCGTATATAAATAAGTGATAAAGTAAGAAAAAAATATCCGTAATTAATTAAGGCAATCTTCAAATTTGTTTGTGGCACATTTTTTTCATGTCTTTGCCTGTATGCCAGACAAAAAATTTCAAAATTTTGCCAACTTTTAAGGGTAGTCATCCGAAAAATGCTTTAAATATATTTTGTAGGAAGTGAAATTTTATCGTCTGTCGCTTTCTTCAAGCATATATTTGTCCTAATTTCTTTCTCAGCTTCCACAAAAAATATACTTTTATAACTTTTTAACTTTTCGCCAAATAATTGCTTTCAAGCTATCTGATATTGTAAAAATGACGGTGTTTTCTTATGTCTGCCGTAACTTCCACTCGTATACAAATGTATATTTCGGCGTTGATTATTGGGGCGTGATTTATTGCGGAATTACGCGCACAGCCATAACCAAATACCGGGGAAATACATAAACACAAACGCTTAAAAGTATGCTTGTATGTACATCTAGTAAAGGTACGAGCTTGTATTCCGAGCATACTGGTATGCATGTTTGTGTGCTGTAAGGTGTGTGTAAATATTCTTGTGACCGCACTGTAAAGCTCGGTTCGCTCCATCGCACATACAGACATGGGTGTTGAAATTGTACAAATGAGTTATTGCCGAGCAATCAGGGAATCCCGTTTTTTAAACAATTCTTTTTTTAACCTCACCAAAGGAGCAGAGTGTGCATGCTTTTCAGTGTATGTATATCTGTGTATGTGCATGTAAATTTTAACACTTGTTCCGGGTTTTTGTAGCTTAATTTAGTGCCGGCTACCTTCTGCCAGGCAGCCAACCATTCTTTTGCTGCTCGATAAACCAATATATTAAAGTTAACACCGGCACACGCAAATATGTGTTGCTTGTTTATTTAAAACGTATGAGTGTATGTGTGTATAACGAAAATCCAATATATGGCACGAAGTCTGGGTGGAACTCCAGGGGTGTAATGCAGTTGTTGCCCTGTCCACAGGCTCATACATCAAATGGAGTTGCGAACCAATTTCGGAATGTTTGTGGAACTTTTGCTATTTCAACGCTCAATATAGTTACATTCGAATATATGTATATGCAACTGTTGCTTTAATTCTTTTTAAAAATTCTTGTATTCTCTTATTACATACACACACAAAAGCCTCGACGCCTTGCGTATTTTGGGTTGGTGGCACAGAAATGACTCATTCACACAATTGAAGCCAACACATCGCAACTTTGGTTGGAGGTGATTTTAAGCGACATCCTTACATGAGGCGCACGCAGTTGCATAATCCATTTATCAATTGTCATGGCAGCGGGTTAATATTTTAATATCTTTATTAATTCCACTCATTGTGTGCACACTGGCTCTTGGTGAAATGAAGGGGATAACTGGATTCATATTTTTTATCATCATATATTTTGTAAACACATCCCGGATACCGAAATTGAACAGAACATATTCGGAGAAATAAAAAATGTTGGGAGCCCGAAAATTCGGGATTCACAAAATATTTGGAGTTTTATGCAATAGTAATATAAAAAATCGCCCATTCACATTTAGTATAAAAAATGTCGGGATACCGAAAATGAATAATCCCGGAATTTCGGGAATTACAAATTATTTGGAGTTTTATGTAATAATAATAACAATTAAGGCTGATTCATATTCAAAGGATTAAAAAATGTCGGAATCCCAACATGTCTAATCCCGAAATTTCGGTGCTCACATATTATTTGGAGTATCTTATTACTATTGCATAATAAAAGATAATGCTGATGCAGATTCAAAGTATAAGAAATGTCGGAATCCCGAAAAGCTTAAATCCCGGAGTTTCGGGATTCACACATTATTTAGAGTTTTATGCAACAACAATAAACTATAACACTGATTCGGATTCAGAGTATAAAAAAATTTCGGTATCCCGAAAATGTCATATCCAGAAATTTCGGTATTCTGAAATTACTTGTAGTTTTATGCAATAATAGTTTAAGATAATGCTGATTCAGAATCAGAGTATCTAAAAATTTCGGAATCCCGAAAATTTCAAATCCCAATATTTCGGGATTCACAAATTATTTGAAATTTTATGCAATAATAATAAATGATAACGCTAATTTATATTCAGAGTAATAAAAAACTTTCAGGAACCAGAAAATATATGTACATATAATCCCGAAATTTCAGGATTTATAAATTGTTTAGAATTTTACCATTTAATTAATAAGTAAGAGTTTAAGAGTATGCTTGTCAAATTCTGATTATGTGCATATTAAACAAGCAGCTCGCAATAAGAATGGCTACGGAATTATATCCATATAGTATGTATGTATTTTGCGAAATACGACTCCAGTTGATTTAAAATTCTAAAATTTCAAAATCAATACTACAAAATTTGGTTCTAAAATAAGAAATATATGTACATACATGCTCCACAAATTTTTGCCCAAACTTTCTCTCTCTAAATTTGCCCATTGATTTTTGTTCAAGGAAATATCATCGCTTCCATCCTTATTTAACTAAAAATGCATAATTTTCTCGTTAAAAATAAGCGCCAAAAAAGTAATTTGTAAAAATAATTTTTTTTGCTGTTGTCAAAAGCAGAAATCTACAAAACTGCAAAATAGAATTTCATACAAATGTAATAAAATGTTATTGAAATTTTGAGGACAACGCAACTGTATGCGTGCTGGTATGCATATACATAAGCATCTGTATATGTATATATGTATATGCGCGTGTGTGAGTATATTCAATTATCTTGGCACAGTTAAGATAAATATTTGGCAATCGTGCGTGTTGCAACAGAAAATTATATTGGCATATAGAGCATACCACACATAAATGAGTGTGTGCTCATGTGCGCACAAATATATGCAACAAATTTAAAACGTCATGACGCGTCAGCAGTTTTGCTGAGTGGAAAGCCGTATATATGAGCATACTTACTTCTATGATATTGCTAAGACAGTAGTAGTAGAGAAAAAAATTATTTGTGTTAATGTAAATTTACTTATTTGCCGCAATGCTTTGTCATAGCACACTGTTAGGCGCAATGGCACTTCTTTGGTAATCAGAACGCTTTGTCACACTTCTTCCTTTTTCAATTCTTAATCTAAAGCAGTTTTTTGAAATGCTTTTTTGTTTTTTTAAGTTTTAGTATTTTATAAAGATTTGCTCATTCATTTCATACTTTGTATGCTTGAATTTATGATTTTTTATGCTCTATCCCCTTGATATTATCTCCAAGTAAAGCATTGGCCATTTGTAAAGTAGGCAATAGCAACGAAAATGGGTATGGTGGAAAAAGGCGTATGAAGATAGTAGTGATGTTTTATTGAGTCACTGCAAAGAATATACTTCACGGGAAATAGAGGGAGGTTGTCAAGACAGGTTTTGATGTAAAAGACCAATATTAGCCTTTGTAAGCATGATTTTTATGTAAGTGAGTATTTAGGTTGATATGCCTTAATAATAAAGTAGTTGCTTGTTAGAGACTTGTTAGAGATTACTTGATGGGTAGTCGAAAAAGTACTTTCGTATTTCTAATCAAAATTCAACTTATTTTTTTTATTTATAGCGAAGTTTAATGAACCAAATATGCACTATTTGGGCGACCACTTTGGTTAATTGTACCGCTAGAGATGTTATTACATCACTGTAAAACTTTTCTAGTTTCTCGGCGAAAAACTGTGACAAGTAATTTTCCAAGGCTTCTCTTTAAGCCAACTTTACTAAATTAAGGAAGTTCTACATTGACCGAAACAAGTGGTAGTTCAATGGTGCAAGGTCAGGGCTATATGGTGGATGCTTCAAAACTTCCCAGCCAAGCTCTCCCAGTCTTTGCCGAGTCATCAAAGCTGTGTGTGGTGTAGCGTTGTCCTGATTTAAGGCGAATCCCTTTCTGTTGATCAATTCTGGCGGTTTTTTGTTACGATTGCTTGCTTCAGTCTTATCTGTTGTTGACAATAAAATGTAGAGTGAATATTTCGACCAAGCTGGAGCAGCTCACAGCACTCAGCATAACCTCTCGAGGCTTCAATCCTGACTTTGCGATCATTTGCTGAGCTTCACCACGCTTACACCATGATCTTTTTCACACATTATTGTCATATCTGTTACTATTCGCTTCAAAAATGGTTCGATTTTATTTTGTTTCAGCAAAGAATCGCTGATGTAAATTCGGTCCATTAAATTTTTCACAGACAATTCATGTGGTACCCAAACAACGAACTTCTTTTTGTAGCCATGTCATAGCTGCTTATGTAACGGTCCTAGTTTTTCATAGTTTCATTGACTCTTTCAACGATAGGTCGCAAGACTATTTTTGTAAAAGCGGAAAGCCTCCAATCATTCTTTACTCCCATTGAAGTTTCAGTTTCATACACAAATTAAATATGATATGTAAAGGGAAAGAGTCAGGAGATAAGTAAGGAGAATATGATGACAGCTTAGCTTTTTTCGAAAAAGCTAAAAAGCAAAATAAGTTAGTTCGTAACGTCATAAATGGAATGAGTTGAAGTTTTGTTTACAGTTACTATGAAAATTTGACAGTTCTTTGCTTTACGACGTTACGTATGGCAATCTTTTTCCTATCAGTCATAGTTCTCAAAAAACCTGAAACCTTTGATTTAGTAATAAAACCAACAAATATTCCCCATAAATAAGAACGTTACAGCTGTGCTTTTAACTAAAGCAAGACTGTTAACTTTTGTTCTTATTCGTGCCTATCAGTTTTATTTTACCGTACTTATTATTTCTGCTTGCTCTCATTCCGATATCGAACAGGTTGCATTGCACAGGTCTTTGTTGATCTTTTTTGCTGCAATAGGGTACAATCTATGCTCTTTGTTTTTTCCGTTTTTTTTTTGCTAATTTCACTTTGGACTACCCAATTTGGCAAATAATTTGTTTACATCCTTCGCAATTAAGCAACTGCCAGCCTCTAGTCCGCAGCCAGCAGCGGTTAGCTGACAAAAAGTGTCAGTCGTCACGCATCGTTGACTAGTGGCGGCCGACACTCGAGCCGAGCAAGTGAGAATTTATGCTCGAACATTTTTTCGAGTACTTGACCGTGCAAATGATTGCTTAAAATGAAGAAGTGAAATTGAAAAGGGCATTAGGAAAGAGCAAAAAGTTGACAGTTTTTGGTTTCAATTCACTTCCATTACTAGTAAGTCAACAGCAGCAGCAACAAATTTAGGTAAAAGGTCACGTGGGATTAATTAGGCTACAATGCTTTTGCGAATTGCTTTCTTCGGTTGACAATTTTTATTTTATTCCTCCCTATTTTTAATGAATTATTTTGTACCTCTTTTTTTGCTGTTGTAATTCGCTTTTCGTTTAACAACTTTATTTTTGGCATTTCAACTTATTTGCTATGCTTTATCCAGCAACTTGTTGACCTCATTACAATTTGGGTCACAATAAGCAGCGCGGGGGGAAAGGAAATTATTGATTCTGTTCATTTATTTAAAATGATGAAGGATGAAAGAATAATTGCATCGAAGCAGCGAGAGTTAACGAAGAAAAATTGCAAAAATTGTATGGCTTTGTAAATTTGGCAAAAACTTCTTCTGGAGCATAACTTTTTACTTGGTATTGACATTTCATGACACTGATTGCCTGTGTTAAGCACAGTAAAGCAGGCGCAGTAAAAAGCAAGTGAAAAGTGCGATAAAAAGTATTAGCATTGTTGGGAGTGAAAACGATTTTTTTCTTAATATTGATTAATGTAAAAGTTTTACAAGGGGACCTTCAATGAATTGAGTTCATACCATTTTTTTTTGTGTGGGAAAGTTGGATAGATCGGAGTATAGCAACATAGTCTCTTCAATTAATTTTATAATTGCATATATTTACTTTATATTACTTATTGGTACAAGCGATTCTCTTCAGTTCAATAATCGAAAAGGACCAATATAAGTTAGCCGTTTTCTTTTTGACTCCTAACTTATTTCAATTCCAATAATGTTTAAAATAAACCTCATTGGCCTATACTTTCTGGGACAGTATGCTTCATTGACTTTCGATCTGATTTATATCCGAACTTACTGTCGGTCCGGTCTTATTGCCGGTTATTCCAATATATCAATGTTTTTGCTTTCCAAAATTCCTCGAGTAGAAACAACTCTATGAATTGGTGCGGTTATTTCATTTGAGTTCAATTTGTGTGACACAAAACAAACTGGAGTCTTTCTATGATGTCCAAATTCGGCTCATACAAATCATTAGCGATCCTCCTTGACAGTTTTTAGCAAATCGGGCATCTTTCTTACTACGAATATTACAATAGCAATATTGAACCATTAGATACATCTGAATTAAACGTTTTCTCGTCATTTAATATGATGGATTGTCACAAGGTGTGCCAAAAATGGCACTATTCAACAAACTGACGTCGCGCCAACTTGTGTTTTTGCAAAAGTTGCACTTCTCTTTCCATTTTTTGTGGTGCTATCTGCTTTCGGGATGTGCTTGTCGCATCAAATCGTGACTAGAAAAGACAATTGAGAGATTAACATGGGATGTTGGCAGCAGAATAATGAGAGAGATACTATAGATTGGGTGGTCTAAATTTAAAGAATTTGTGGGAGGAAGAGATAGAGATGTGTGTATACTTCGATTAAAAGATATTTCGAGAGAAAGAGCGAGAGAGAGCAAATAGAGGAAAAAGAGGGTAGAGAAGGTTAGAGAAGGAAACAGCTAATAATTTAAGTATTGGTTATAGATTGCCAATATTTTTCGACATAGGTTTTTTTGTTTAATATTGGTCACGGAATATAATATATGTATACATAAATATATAATTTGTTAACAAATATTTCATACTTCCTTTCCTCTTATTACATTCAGTTACAATTTTCGATTATGTTATGCTTATCCTAACTTTAAATCGAAAATCGTAGAATTATGGAGACTGGTATGAATAGATGTGTATGTAGAGCTTCTAGTTTAAATATGTTTGTAGAATAAAATTTCAAAAATCATCACATATTAATATTACTCATGCAGACACAAGAGTCAATGACATTGCAGTAAATTCTCAAGTGTTTTGACTTTTCTCTAATATACATATGCTTTCTTTTTATTACGTATGGCTGTGTATCTTTTATCATAATATCAATAAAGTTAAATCTTTCAACTGTCATCAGTTTTAAACTCATCAGTTGGAAATGAATTGTCAAATAAGTCTGTTGTGTATAAATCAAATTCAGAAAAGCAACTGCGATTTGTCGTTGGCGTAATAAGAAACGTATTCTGAGAGGAGTTCAACAGGCTAGATCTTCATTTTTAAAGATATCGGATTGAAAGTTTGTATATGTTCTTTTTTCCTCATGGAGCTACCTTTTTGTTGGGATAACCAATATCGGACATCTATAGCATGGAACCGCCATACAAAGTGAACCAACAAAATCATGTCCTTGTAGGGAAAAATTTTTTATTTGGAGAGATATCTTCAAGAAGTTTTGCAGATATTCTTGTCAAAAGCTACGCTATAACCTCCGAATATATGGTTTGGATCGCATCACTATAGCATATAACTGCTATACAAACTGACCGATAAAAATAAAAACTTTGTATAGCGAACTTTTTTATTTGACGAGATATCTACACGAAATTTGGCATACATTATTGCGTAAGGCAGCGCTATAATCTCCGAACAAATTTTTCTTATTGGACTACTATAGCTTATAGCACTCATATAAACTGACCGATCAAAATCGGAATATATGTTTTTTTTATTCTTATATGCTTTAAAAATGCAACAGTTAAGTTAATTGGAGCTTCCAAGTAGTTGAAGCTAACGTTTTTGACTCTATCTTTGTGTTAGATGCATCCAAATATTAATATACACACTTCGTATAACCCCGTATACTGTCTATGGTTTTGCTTGTATTACACACACATATGGAAATATTCAGTAAACTATTTACATCTGTTGAGTTCATATTAGAAAGATATTAATTAAATACTTTCCACATTGTTTTCACAAATTTCTCAGACAGTTATTCCATAGACTAATTTGCATAGAAATAATCGCTCATACGCCATGCCGTCTCCTTGACAGCGACAAAGGTTTTGAAATAACTGCCTTTGACATAGTAAATGTCTAATTTATTTATTTAAGCTTTAAAAATGTCTAAATTTTTAGCTTGACAGCTGTTGTTGCATCACAAAACGTCGCTTTGTAATTAGCTAATAGCTTTGAAGCCCACAACTAGATATTAATCACGAAATATAAACACGCCCACAAGTAATATATGCCATATGGTATGCAAATATGAGCGAAATATGTGCTCATGTGTGTATGCCCTACAGCTAAGCGCTGTCTGCCTAATAGCCCATACACGCCGATGATGTTATAAAATAATTGGCATTATGTTACGTATACGCCATGTGGTGTCACATACCAAAATTGCTTACTATTGAAATATGTGACTGCTCACCTGCTTATGGAAAATTTAATTCAATTGAAATGTCGCATGCAGTTACTAAGTATATGCACTATGCATGTGTGTGTTTTGCATAGCAGCTTGCTTCTACCATAACTAATTTGGTAGAATTTATGTGAAATTTTTGATCACAAAGCCAATTTGTTATGCCATGCATACTTGCAACAGTTAGTCATGTAAGTATTCAACAAATGCGAGACCAAAGTGCATATATTTGCACATACCAGCGGCATGAATGCAAGAATATGCTACGAATTTTTCAGCTTCCGACTTGTCTAATGTCTGCCGGTCCTTTCTTCTCCACATGCTGCTGCCTCAAATGTCTTCAACTTGTTCACTGCTCTATACACTTGCTCAGGAATGCATTTACGTCAACAATTTAGTTGTGAAATTCTTGCTTTTGCCAAATGCCCAAATACTTGCTGCTGTTCACGCACTGTCAACGGCCACAATTTGTATTTGCTATGCATAAGTAGTGTGCAACAGATGCGGTTAAGTTGCCAGCATTTGTACTGTACAATAATGCTAGTGTTGTGTTGTTTGCATGTGTAGGTGTGTATATATTATATATATATAAGTTTGCAATAACTTGCAGCTTTTCATATACAATTTCAAAGCCTTGCCAATACTTTAATGTCATGCGGCTTTGCTGTTGCCTCTCATAACTGCTGCCTGCATTCTCCTCAAATATTTTTGGTTTATTTTGCTTTAATAACTTGGTAGTTAATCAAAATTCTGTTGACCATATATACATTCATTGCATTTTAGTTGCAATTATGTCTTACTGCATATCATCAATATTTCGTTTGTTATTTTCGTAATAAGCTTTGATCTTATTCATAAACAACTCACCACAGCAATTCGTTGTAAGGCAAATAGTAACAACATGTGGCCATACCGATTTCGCATTCAAATTAGTTTTGATATGAAATGTAATCACATTACTAAATATGCTAATCAAATTTGCATTTCATCCTACTGCATACTATTGACGCACTATTGGAATTTGTTGGTGGATGTTTGAGTTGTATTTTGTTGACTTTGAGTAATTTTGCATTGCGGAGCAGGCTCAAAAATTGTTGAATTTATGCCGTGTTAGTCTTCTACTAATAATAAAATTTGTACAAAATAAACTGATGTACGAAGCTGAAGTGAGTGATATAATTTTTAAAAATATATATTTTTCTATTAAAAACAGTGAAGTGTAGTAATTGAATAGTGACTTTTCCATATTTCTTATAAATTTGTGGAAAATGCATTCATGATTTCTTTTCAAAAATGGCGCTTATTACTGCTAAGCAATGTTAAAACTCTGCCAATCTCTGATTATCATGTTAGTTGTGTAAAGCTGTGCAGTGTTTTTTACTCTTTGCTTTTTGGCCAGTTGAGGTACTAAGTACAATCTACTTATTTTAAAACCTTTTTATTTTTCATTGAATTTTAAGGTCGATTTTGTTGTTAATATTGATGCTGGTTCCAGGATAGTCGAAACTATCTACGACTTCAAAGTTATGACCGTCAACTCTGACGTGCGCGCAAAGCCGCGAATGCGATGATTGTTTGTTTGATGACAGGAGATATTTCGTCTTGTTCTAATTAATAAACAGAGCTTGCAAAAAGCAGAGCTTACAGCTATTCAGGCCAATGATATCGGCGTAGTCCAGCTGTATACTTTTATAAAAGTTTGTACGTTCTACTATATGTCTAGCTCTGCAGTCGTATTTGTTCTCTAGCAATAGGTTGAAGAAGTCACACGATGGAGAGTTTCTTTGGTTGAAAGCTTGCGTGGTGTCGAACGGCTTGTGTGCGTCGATATTCTTTTCACGGGTCATTTGTAAGGTTTGATGTAGGGTGTATTTGTGAACCAACCAGTTTGTTGACGTTGGACCTCAGTCTTTTACACAGTATTCTCGATAGAATTTTATATGCGTTATTAGAGCGGCTTATTCCATAGTATTTGGCGGCTATTGGGGGCCCGGTTTTTACAGATTGATCTGTAATGGGATTAAGTGAGAAAAATGACTAAAATTTTGTGATTTTCCTAAACATTTCCCTTAAAAACAATGCTTTGGTATACTGCCACAACTCTAATGATTTTTATTGACCACAAACTAATTCGTATGATTTCGCTGACATTGTAAAGGTATCAAGCAAAGGCCTAGAATCCTTTGTTTCCGAATATACATATGAGTCCGGTACAAAGTTGTTTTATTAGAAGTTTTCAATCGAACAAAAACACCAAAGAATTGCAATGGATGCAGACTTTTGAATCGAAATGAGACTATGGATGAAACATTTAACTTCTATTTCCCTTCAAAGTATAAAAGAAAGTCATGTGTACTACGTGTGATGAAGCTTCTACGGCTGTGTGGAAAAGCAATGGGAACAATGATTAAATTAATATAAAATTGTATGAGTTGAGCTTTAGAATTCTGCAGATCTGTTCAAAAACTCTTTTCAATTGTAAGGTATACAGAGAAGGCTGTCTGGAAATAATATTCAGCGACAATAAAAGAATATCCCACAAATTAGGGCACATTTTGAAAAAAGAAAAAGTAAAAATGTATGAAAAGTGCAATATCGCCGAGTAGACCTTTTTGTCAGTAACTGTGTTAAAAAAAACGAGTCAATTAAAATGTCTCCGACCTTCCATAGTTCAACACAATTTTTGGACAATGTTCGGTTTTTTATGCAACACATTTTCCTGCTAGAGTCATACACTGATTATGTCGAACCTCCAACGTTTCCAAAGCAGTTTTGTAGTACAATTTGTCCTTTGTTTAAAAATGGTCCGCATTTGCTAAACACCAAATTTGGAAAACATGATACATGCCGGAGCAATTAGAAGCCGGATTCATACATTTTTGCAAAGGTTTTTACTGACTTGTGGCACGCTGCATTGGCTTGGTGAACTATCTTTTTTTCTATTGCAGCTGTGTTTCGTCAGTTAAACAGTCCAATGGCGCTATATAACAGTCACTGTTGATGGCTTATTCTTTTTCAAGGTTGTCAATAAAAATTATTCCATACATATGCCAAAATATAGACTTTGTAAGCCAACCATTGAGTTTTTCCAAGCTTTGGAGTGTGTTCATCGTTTAACTGTCGATCGGACTTAGGAGTGAAATCCTGAAAGCATGTTTCCTCCGCTGTCACATATCGACGCGAAAGTTCGGGTTCATTTCGCTTGAACCTCTCCAAACATTGCTCTGAATCATCAACTCATCGTGGTTTTTGGTTAAAAGTGAGTATTTTTCTAAAATTTTTTCTCATATAAAAAATGAAATATTTTTTTATTTCATTACAATTTGTTTATTGTTATAAACAGACACTATTAAATGTATATATATATAGAAATTCTGAAATTTTGGAAAAAAAACTAAACTCCCTACAGGTTTATCTGAGGTGAAAAGTGCGTGTTTTAGTTAAAACTTTTAACTTAGAGTTTGGAGAAAGGAAAAATAAACTGAAAATTGGATTTTTGGCTGACATTTTTAACAAAAGTGGGAAATTTCAATGAAAATTTCGAAATTTTTTTTCAGTAACTCAAAGATTTGTGCAAAATTTCATGAAGATCGGTTGAGTAGCTCTCGAAAAATCTTGCCAATCAATTTTAAAAACACAGTTTCGAGAAAAACGCGTTTAAAGACGGCGCAATTAACCTAGCTAGCCTCGAGTGCATAAGTTCTGAAGCCTGTATCTCCGTAACTATTACTGGGATCAACTTGAAAATTTAGGACAATATTTTAGGGGTATTCCAAAATTTAATAGAAATAAAAAAAAATTGATTTTTCAGAACTCCGTAAATTCGTGTAACCCTTTAATAAGCTCGTACCAGCAAAGCCTTTCTTCTGTCTAGATACTTCTTTTATATGCATCAAAACCGACTTAAGAATCCAGCAGAAAGCAGTTAATGCAACATTCGGAACGTTTATCTGCCATTTATCTGCCATTAGATGCGTGGTTAGCTATATATTAAGTTTCGCGGCATTTTTATTGAATTTTCAATTGTTCATAAAATTTTTTGTGATGACTCATGCCCAGCTCTTGGCCGATGCGACGGCTGCTACTATGCCGGTTTCTTTTGAACAATTCAGCGATTTTATCACAATTTTCGACGACAGGCCTTCCGGAGCGTGGCGCATCTTCAACCACCTCTAGTAGTTCTGTAAAATGTGACGTATTTTCTCTATATTTTGCTCCATGTTTGCGACGCTATAGCTCACGCACGACTTAAAAGAAACGACAATCAATCAAATACGTGTTAGCGCGTCAAATGAGCTTTCCAAAAAGGTATAGCATGACCCGATGCGACGAATAAAACTAGAACTACGCGCTCTCAGCGCCAACTAGCGAAAATACCGCAAGACTTTTAACCTAATATTATATTAAATATGTGTAGGCGGATTTTCTCATATCTGATGCAGTCAAACACTTAAATACATACAACTTTCCGTTTTTAATACGAAATTCTTCGTAAAGTTCTGAAAATATGGAAAACAGCGCTGCAAGTAAAAAGCGATTAAGCAAGAAATTCGTAATAATGTCCAAACTGTGCACGCTCCTGCTTTCAATATTCATCTACTATCTATGTACGTATGTCTGTTGTACATACATATGTGTAATAGAAAACTTTACACGCTTTCTGCTAATGGTTCTCTGTTTATAACTACCAAATAGTATGCCAAACAATGTGGCAACATTTGGGCAGCCATTATATGAAGGCGCATACATGCATGTGCACAGTGGAAAAAGTAAAAGTTTATGCAAAGTATTATATTTACTATAACCTATATGCATATTATTTACTCACACATAGATACAAGCTGTTTGCCAACAACTTTTAACGTAAATATGTGTTGTTGTTGGTGCGGAGGCGCAAAACGTTGCCAGTGTGTTGCCAAATGAATGGTTATTAAATAGAATTAGAGCAGCGGTCTGCGTCAGCGACAGACGTGAAGTGATTTTTGAATGCGGAAATATATGTTAATAATATATAACTGAAAACATACACATATGGTGTGTATAAAAGCGAATATGCTTGAGTGGAGTTGGTGTCAGTAAACCGAAAATTGTGAAAATGACATTATTTTGGTGTATACTAGTCCACAACGTTGACATATATGCACTTATATATAGCAACGATGTTTATGCCAGACCATTTATCGAAAACTTTTTAAGCGTATATATAGCAAGTATCTTCCTAAGTATTGCAGCGTATACTGAACCGTAGTTATTGTCTCCTTAATTTACAAAATTACAATCATGCTTGCTGAAAATACATTTGTACATATGTACCAGTATACCAATCGTGCAAGCTATCTATATCAACGTTTTTTCATTTTTCTTTTACACAAATTGCGTTACTGAGGTTATGTCTTACACATGTTTTCGTGCTGAAACTTTCACTTTTCGTTTTGCTTTCTTTTTCGTATTTCAAATATTTGCTTGTGATTATTTTTTGTGATAGCTGCAAGTTTTGTTTTCTACTTTCTACTTTCTGCTGGCTGCTGTTTCTTTTACTTGCAACTTTGCTTTTCTTCATCATTCATTTATTCTACATCAGCTGTGTGCTGTAGTTTAGGGAGCGCCTAATGGTGTGCTAGAAATTGTAAAACTCTCAAATGGTTTGTTGAACAAGCTACAAGCAGGCGGTTTCTTTGTATGTACATATATCTATTTATACATATGTATATATACTTACTTATATACCTTCCTAAGCTTTATTTCTTAACTGTTGTAGTTGTGTGGTTCACAAGTAATGATGGTGAACACATGTTTAACAGCTATTAACTTAATGGTTTTGTCATATGTTTGTTGCGCTTGTGTGCATAAAAGCATGCAACAACAGCTGTAATATATGTTATATGTTAGGTGTACAATATTGGAATAGAAATAAAGTACTTTTTTTTATTTGTTGTCATACTTGCAAAAAATGAATTTTTACTTATGTTTTTAACTCTATGTGGCTTAAAGCCTGTTAGCAGTTTAAGAACTTTGGTCGATACTTTTTTATTTTTATATATCGACTTTTATTTTTTCTTTAAGTACTTGGCTTAGCACTTAATTATTTTAATAATTTTATATCCGTTTTATTATTAGTATCACTATCACTATCGCTATCACTATCAATTTCAATATAAATATCAATATAAATATCAAATAAATTTATCTTTATCTTTATCTTTATCTTTATCTTTATCTTTATCTTTATCTTTATCTTTATCTTTATCTTTATTTTTATCTTTATCGTTATCTTTATCTTTATCTTTATCTTTATCTTTATCTTTATCTTTATCTTTATCTTTATCTTTATCTTTATCTTTATCTTTAACTTTATCTTTATCTTTATCTTTATCTTTATCTTTATCTTTATCTTTATCTTTATCTTTATCTTTATCTTTATCTTTATCTTTATCTTTATCTTTANTTTATCTTTATCTTTATCTTTATCTTTATCTTTATCTTTATCTTTATCTTTATCTTTATCTTTATCTTTATCTTTATCTTTATCTTTATCTATATCTTTATCTTTACCTTTATCTTTATCTTTATCTTTATCTTTTCTATATGATTGACATTTTTATAACCGTGACCAATCTAAGCTACTTACCGTTATTTATTTGTGTAACAAATTTAAAATTAATAATTTTTGTTCTATATATGTAAATGGAAAAATAATTACGTATACGCCCAGTCGCACCACACAAATTCATGTTCCCCACATAAAAAGCCTACACTTTATCGTACTATATGTTTCAGTGCACCATTGAAAACAGTTAAATGAAATGATTAATATTAATTTGCCTGCGCAAAAAGCTGAATACGCGCGATTCAGAAGCGCTGCATAAAATCTGCTGCCTACATAATCCGATCTAGTGGCAAACACTTGACACAGTTGGCCTTAGCCATAGGCGTATTTTGCAATTTTTCAACCTTTTTCGACTTTGCGCTAGCGGCTGTTGTTTGCTGGCTTCGACGCGTGTGCTTTAGCGTGTGTGTGTGTGGACGCACGAAATACATGCATAAATGTTAATATAATTAATTAATTACGAGCATTAATTCAATTCACGCCAAATGAAATGCAAACAAAGCAAGCCGACTGGATGTAAACAAGCATATATTCATAGCACACACAGGCAAATGCATATGTATACAGAAATATAGGCATATGTATACAGAAATATAGGTTACATACCACTACGGTCATGCTATACAGCTACTTATATACACATGTATGTATGCTCATATATGCACCTACACTCTCATATATACATTTCAGCCGCGTATATATATATGTTTGTATAAATTTTGCATGCGTTTGTGCAAAAAATGCGTGACAACTAATGAGCGCCATGGCAAAAAGTAAGCAAAGCTGCTTAATTCAATAAAAATAAATTGCTTTGCTAATATTTATATAATACTTATTTAGTAGTTTTGATTAAGTGCCAATATTTAGCTAATGAATTGCTGAGATTTTCACTCGCAACGCAAGTTTCTTTGCGCGCACGGCTTTTTGAGTGCGCATAATTACAAAAACAACTATGCGCTAATGCAAATACAAATCAGCCGAGCACAAATATGCACGTTAATTAAAGAAAAATAAACCTGAATGCGAGCGCCGGCAAATGAATGGCCAGCAATATGTGTGCCAGTTGGTTTGCTGCACAAAATACACATATCTACACAATACATATATGGTGTGTGCGTGTGTGTCTCTGCTAATCCGCCTGCCACTTTGTATGCTCCATTTGTGGCAACTTATCCTTTCCTGGCGGCAGCAAGTGCAGCACGAACTCGTTGCACGCCGTCAACTGACACTTACGCATACATACACACATGCATGCGACTTTACATACATACGCACGCGTACTATGTGCACTCAAGTGTGTGCGTTTGTGTGATAAGTAAGCAAAATGCGCATTTGAAATGAGCTGATAGGCGCGCGTGTATTATGTGTGTGTGTGTGCATGTGCTTATAAATACAGCGCGTATAGCAAACAAGTGTGGAGATAAATCGCAAAATGTGCATTTGTTTTGTCTCACTCGGCCACTGACCACCCTGCCATGCCATGCCAAACATGAATTCGTGTATGTGCGCGTGTGAGTGTATGTGCACTCGTAAAATTTTGCGCCTAAAATGTTCCGAATCGCAACAACAGGCTCTAATTGCCACTCATTTGTTGGCACTAAGCATTGGCTCGCCGTGGCGTATACGCAACCCTCAGGCGCGTTTGGCATGGCGCTGGCATACGCTTGTTCCGCCATGCTTCGACTAGTCGCATGTGTGTGCGCTATTGTTGACTTTGGCGACAAACGTTCACTAACAGCATCTCACCATTGTGTTTGTATTAATGGTTGTTATTGTTGTTGTTGTTGTGTTATATAGTATTTCACTCTTTTGTGCTGTATAATGCCCTTTGTCTGTGTGTTGTTATCGGTGTTTGGTTGTTGTTGTTGTTTGTGTGTGTCAGCCCGTCGCTTTTTGTAGTCATTACGTGCGCTGATTTATGCGCCTGACATCGCGGTGCTAAGTGTGGAACGTGTCAGCGTGTCAGCGTATACATGCTCATAAACATACATACTATGTGTATGTATGTACTCTAGCGAAACATCGCCATTTACACACTTTATCGAAGTGGATGTTTGTTTTGCCTCAGCAGTCAAAATACTTCGAATTGGATGAAGATATTATGTTCAATAGAAAAGTTTTTCACAGAGCTACTTGAGTTTGTATGGCAACTATATGCTATAGTGATTCGATCACAATAACTTCTTCGGTGATTACACCATCGCCTTAGACTAGAAGAAACTATGTAAACTTTTGTGAAGATATCTTGTCAAATTAGAAAGCTGTCGATACAAGAACTTGAAACTGATTCTTCAGTTTATATGCCAAATGATGAGAAAAGGATGTATACAAGATTTCAGACCGATATTTCAAAAACTGAGAGACTGGATCACATAAATACAGATGAAGCGACTCAGTTCGGCAAGTTGATAATTTTTACCATATAGTACACCATATACTTTATAACAACCAGACCACTTTATTAATTACATTAATTGCTAATTAGTATCGGAATATGATTTTGCTGTAACTATTTTGCGAAAGTCGCTGTAAGACTCAAGAAAGTGACGTCCTATGGCATTCCGAAATTCCCTACCTTTTCTCTCTACATATATTCCTGAAAACATTGACTACTGTGTTCTGAGCCTGCTCCTGAAAGCTTTTTCAGACTCACTTAAAAACGAGAGATATTTGGATGGTACTAAGCCGCTGGGAAAGATTTGTAGTGAGTTTTTAACTCATAGTTTGAAATTCAAAAAGAAGATTGGACAGGAAGTTTTTTGAAAAGAGCCCTCCATCAAGCATAGTTTTAGGCTATCGGTTCTCTGTTGCGTTGTCCAAGCAGATGTGGATTTCATTAAGAAGACAGTCAATGTATTGCTCCACCTCTTTCAAGGAAATAAGCATTCATTCGTAGAGCGGTAAAAGTAGCGTTAAGTTTGCTCACTGTGCTCTGAAAATTAAGTTACATTATTGACTTTGTCTAAATGCCTGAACAGAGCGGAATTTCTGAAAACCGAAAAGCCGATGAACTCACTAAAGAGGTACTCTTGTTGCAATTACAGCGAATTGGGAACGACTTGGGTCTCTGTTGTCTTCTTACGCTGAACCTCAGGCCTTCACGTAACCTTAGCAGGTGCTTGGCAACAACTAGCTCCTGTCGATCTGCGATATTCTTGCGTCCTAGTGTGGTGTGCAGAAGATTCACTGAACTATATTCTCTTCTTACTGGTCTTTACTATCGCAATAGGCGTGTATTTGGTAAAGCTGGAAATTGTGTCGGATGATAATTGCCTAAGTTATATGGAGAAAGGTGAGGTGGAAACATTTATACAAGTTCTGCTCTATTGTCAAACTTTAGCAAGACTAAAGTTAACACATCTTCGCAGTAATTTCTACAGCAAACCTGGTGAGATAATCGGAATTGATATCAGTCATTTCAGCAAATTTGTCGTCTGGATTCTTTAGAGTCGCTTCGATTAGTGTTTAAGAGTATTTAGGTATCGAAGCTTTCATGATGATACTTTAGTGCAACCTGATACAAATTTTTGTATTAATGAACTTCATTAGAATCACAAGGGGGTTTATAAAGGAGAGTTGGCGTCGGGCATCCGCTCTACCTACTTACTTACGCATTACAATGGGCAGGCGTCTTCAGCTGTGCAACTGGTAACCGCTTTTAGATAGATCTTTTAACCACAGCTGGCTTTGTAGTAAATTCTAAAAATATAGTTTGTAAATAATGAAAATAAGTATTTACATTGTTATAATGTTATACGATAATTTAAAATTCAAAATATGGTAAAATATTGTTTTAGTTCTCCGTTTGTTTTCAGTTTATGTGTTTTGCTTAAATTTATGGTAATTTTTTAGTTTCACTGCAATTTATTTTTTGGTTTTAAATCGAGAAGTGAAAAATTGAAACTGGCCTATTTATAACTAGTATGTAACTAGATGATTTACATAGTTGTTTTACCTGAACTTGTGCACTTTTTCGTTTTACTTTATGTTTTTTTTTTCGACGCTATGAAATAAAAAAATTGCAACTAGTCCATTTGTAACTAGTATGCAACTAGTTAATATATTTTATGAAAATATGTGTAATACTTAGTGACATTTTCTTATGAATTTAATTTGCTTGTAATATTTACTAGGACTAGCATATTGCTGAATAGTTCCGCGTATTTAATAACAGACAGCTGAGTTTAGTTAGTAAAAGAGAGTTTGTTTGTTATACTAGCATTTGTGTAGTTTTATAGTTTACAGCAATGTTTTGTTTCTTTCTAAATCGAAAACTGAAAAATTTCAACTGGTCCATTTGTGACTAGTATACAACTAGTGATATATTTTACGAATTATGCTAATAAATATGTGTATCATAATTATAAAAAATTTTCTGTTAAGTTAATTTGCTAGTCATATTTACTACGAATAGTTCCTTATCAGCAGCTTATAATAGCTGGCTGTTTAGATGTAAAGGAGATAGGTACAGGTTAAGCATTTAGCAGTTAAATGCGTACTTTGCTTTTGTTACTATCTATCACTCTAACGCTTGCACTATTTGTCAGTTTGTGAAGCGAGTTCAATTTCTGGCATCGTTTATTCAAACTTTTCAATTTCGCATGCCCTTTTTTTCACTGATACACTGATGCCTATTTGCGGTTTTTAGTTTCGTGTAACACTCCAACTAACGATGATGGTGCCACCACACACCACACAAACGGCAATTTATCCAAATCCTTTGCTCTGCAATTTGATTGCCTCAATGTTTCAGTTTGTTGATTGAAAAGGCGCAATTGTAGGGCATGGTTGGAGGGGTTTTCTGTGCATGGCTTTTAAAGTTTAAAGTAAATCGATAAATAAAATGAAATTAATAGTGAATAGCAGCATTCTATGAGTAGATATTGGGAGTGTGGTATTACAGCCTGATTTTTTCAGACCGATATCTCAAAAACAAAAAAAGTAGTTCGAAATTACTTTCAGAAATCATATATTTTCGACTATTACTTGAAAATTATATTCAAGAAGGTCGTATCAAAATTCAAAAACGCCTTTAAATTTTTGGGGGTTGAAATTTTTGCCGTTTTAACTTAAAATTTTCGTGGAATATTTCTAAATACATTTACCTTTGATATATATCTAAGCAAATTAATTGTTTGCAATTTACAATTGTACACAACCTCTTAACCCATTCCCTCACATTTATTACATGAAACCGTTCATCATATATAATATTTGTTCTACCTATATACCATAACAACAATTGACTTTCGCTCCATCAACTGACATTCTGTGAAATAAATGAAATATTTCACATGTTAATTAACAAAACAAAATTGATTATGAATGCATGCTGCTTTGTGGCTAACCGAATACAAACTAATTTTCCGCTTATTATTGGTTGAAATTGTGTGAAAATATGGTTTTGCAGTGCTCCTAATTCTGCTCAATGCAGACACAGACATACTATATTTCTACTCAACAAATGTATGTATACCATAACCATAATCATAAACTATACCACAAACTTTCATAAGTAATTATGCTATACTATGGTAAGTTTTTAGTTTAGCACTTCTGCTTACATATTTGAACAATGAACTGATTACTGGTTGTAATTGTGCATTCTACAAACTGTCTTATGCATTTGGGTAAATATAATATTATATGTTCAGTAGCCAGCGTAAGCTATTAAGACATTAGCAGTGGAGTTACGTACTCATGCTCTATTTTCGATAAGCCTCTGTGTTCCTATGTGTTTAGGTATGGTGTGGAAATGATCATCGGGTTTTCGGATATTGTTAAGCAAAATAATGACTGTAAAAACTAAGTCAACAGTCATTTGGTCTTTAATATTAGTTGGGAACCTAACCTTATTTGCTTCTCTTTTTCCATTTAGCATGAGGTTGGTGAGCTCGGAATTGGTTCGCTACGGACATGTTACTATCTTAAACCAGAGTTCACCTTATGGTGTATTATGAAAGTAAGCCAACTTTTTGGTTATGGAATAAATGCACATTATATGAGTTCTGTTCCAAAAATAAGGTGAATTTTTAAATTTCGAGGTGCACTCTTCTGGAACATATGCTCACAGTTTCACCTACCATGTAGCATATTATATGGTGTGTGTTCGGCTATGCTCTGGTATCGAATAAAATGGATGAAGGCTTAAAACACTTCCATAGACTTCACGTCATTTATAGAAATATGCTCCAGCACTTCTGTTGAGAAAAATAGATGAGGACTGAGGTCTACTGTGCCTAGCAGCTCGGTTACCGCTGCTTGAATGCCTGAATTATCATCAAAAAATTCTTATTGCATGTTTATTTTCGGTTTTGGAAATAAAAAATAATATATGGCCCCACGTCATCGTCAGCAATCATTTGTTGAGCCAAATTGTTTTTCCAATAAAAAATATTTAAGTACGATTACTAGCTTCTGAACACCCTGGCCTTTGGCCGCCATTTAAATCCTCAAGACCATTTTGAAAGTGTGTAAGCCACGAATTCACATTAGAGTAAACGATTTTCATCGATTCGTTTGTCTTAGCGATTTTTCTTCTTTTTTTAAGTTTGCCACTAAATTGTGTATTTGCTCGTTCTAAAAGTGAGACACTTTTTCTTTTATTGAAATGCTAAAGTCACAACTTAATATCTGTTGTAATTTTAAGAAAAAGCACTACATATGAAATATTTTTAACTACTTCGGACGTACTTGGTTAGTGAATAAACATAAAAATTCTTCTTCAAATTAATGTCAATAGCCATCGTTAAAAAAAATTAGAAAATAAATATTTAGGCAACTATTCGCAAAGTCGCCAACCAAATTTTAGTAAGGACACATACCTAATTCATTTTAATGGGAACATATATTTTTTAGAGCGTTAATCGCTTCAGTTTCCCTTTTTTCACTTTTTGGTAGTAAATATTAAACAATTTTTATATTTTCAAATAATCGGTTACACATTGTACAGTAAATATTTTTTTTGTAGAAAGGTTTCAGTATTTTATTCGCGGATATGGCTTAAAATTTATTATTCTTTTACTATAAAACTGAGAGTTAAATACTTCGGTAGACACAATATTGGGGTAAGGTAACGGAGTGGCTTGGATTGATACTAACCGCCTTAGTAAGTTTGTTTTGAACTCGAAAAGTGATGCTATAAATATAAATTTTTCTCAAAAGTCTCTATTAATGAAATTTTTTTTACTGGATTACACCCTAATGTACGTACTAACATTCTTGCATTTGGCGAAAGTGCTGCTGGACTATGCCTATCTACATATATGAAATAATCAGCATGACCAACTGAATATATATTTAATAAGGTATATGAGGTGCAAACGTTCCTCACTAAATTCGAAATCAGCCATATTTATTGCAGGCATTTACATATACATGAATATTACCAAGTCTATTTGCAGCAATCTGAAAATTATGATGATAGCCTTGCCCCTGTTAATTGTGCAGTTTGTAATACAGCCAGATGCAAACATATATACATGTGCCTTTATCGGTCTTAATGTGGCTATTGTGGTGACCATGAGCCGACTGAACACTTCTACAAGCACACACACATTAATAACTTTTTGCTAATGAGCTTGATTGCGGCACCAATGATAATTATTGCATTGCATAATGTTGATAATGATGTGTTGATAATTCTTGCCACTGTGGTGATGGTGGCGATAGTGATGCCGGAGGTGGTGCTGCTCTGACAGCATTATTGTTATTGTTGCAGTTGTGCACACACGCGCCCACATGCATAGTTTTGCTGTTGATGATATTAAACGCTTTTGGTTTGCATTAAATTTGCGCATTGTCAACGGCGTCGTGGTTTTTGGTGTTGCTGTGGTAATTATGTTTATTTTATAGAGTAATGGTGGCGGCATTAACACACTCACTGGTTGACACGCATACATTTATATACACATTGATATATATGTGTGTGAGTATACTCTACGTAGCAAGTATTTCATTTGTTGTTGTTGTAGTAGTTAGTTAATAGCGCATGCGCGTTGGCTTATTTGCTGACTTGCAATCGAGCAAAACTGCTGATAGCTCACTTTCGGTCGCTTATCAGTTCATTTTTCACACACTATTGCGTACTCAATTTGTGGAAGCTCATTGTTTGTTGTTGTGCTTTGGCGTCAGCGCACGGTATTTAATCTTAAAGCAGCGCTATTCGTTAGATGTGGGCGCATACATAATGTACATATATATATTTGTATGTGTATTTTTTGTGTGTTACGAGTATATTATGAGTCGTTCTAGATATAATCAGATCTTTTGAACATCTACAAAGCTTATGGGTCTATAGCAATATTCAAGCGAGGAAAACATGTACAACATCCGTTGCGTTTAATGTAAGTAACCAAAGCCCTGAAAATGCCTGTCATTTTTCAGTACCAATTGGTAGTGTGAAATGGACATACTAACCACCTTGGTAGAGTTTGACGCCCATCTAAACCCTCTTCCTTACTTTTGGTCTGGCAGTTCGGTTCAGTTCAGTTCTTCCCGCATGAGCAGGTTGGAGCGAACTCCAAGAGCTCCTCTTCACTGTGGTGCTAGAAATAAGTCTGCGGTCAGTCCTCGTAGTGAAACTACTACCAGTTAAGCTTCCATACTGCTCTGTACTGCTCACCCATATGCACATTACACGACCACACTATTCACACAAGAATTTAACCCTAATATGGTACTCAGTTAAACACCTTCGCCTCCTGAACAATTCCGACCTATCAGATAGGTGTCTGGGATGAAAAAGACTCATGCCCCCAAACAGCAAATCCAGACTTAGACAGAATCTGAACGGCGACAATTTGCTCTTAAGTAACGTTGTCACCGTTTTTTCCATAACACTACATTCAAAGAGAGCTCGAACTGCAGAGAGTCTATCATGAGAATCCATATATATAGACTTGCGGACAGCCACGAACCACTCTGATCTCTACAATCTCATTCATAATGACGAGGGAAGCTTCCTGCCTAAAAAGTAGCTCTGAAAACGAGTAATTTTCGGACAGTCAAGCTCCTTCAGCTTTGGGAGTCCCTTCGAAGTTAAAAAAATATGCCAAGGACATATTTGTTGAAAATTTTCCTAACAACATTCTGAACATAAAACCATTCATTTTCTATACTGCGTCCTTTCCTGAACACATACTGTCTATCCGACCGCATACCTCTCGTTAGCTCCCGAAGCCGTTCCACCACAACTTTTTCCAGCACTTTTCTAAGTGCTGAAAGTGAGACTGATGCCCCAATAAGTACAGGGATTGCTCATTATCTTATCAGGGGACTTCAGGAGTGAAACAACCCTAGCACTTTTCCACTTGATAGGAGAATATCCCTCCCAAGTACACAATTATTATTCAATTTGTCTATTTGAAGCCACAATATTTTTTAATCTTTCTGGCAATTTGAGGATATTATGCCAAAATAACTGCCTGGCCATGAATAAATAAAGCCAGTTGATGCGAACCGTACTCCAGTGAGGCCATTTCCTACAGACGCAAACAATTGGTAGTCCGATTGGGTAAGGTCTGAGTTATAAAGTGGGTGATTTTTTGAGTCATCTTTCGAAAAGATTTGGACTTAAGTTCCATCAATGAAGCAAGAAATCTGCATTAATTTTTTTGTCCAGAATACCAAAGTAAGGACCAAAGTTGTTGTCAATAAGACAATTTTTAAATAAACCGTAATCAGCGTCATCTATCGAATTCTAAGTAAAAAAAAAAAATTATGAAACTGGGTTGACGGTTGGAGTTCTTATTAGTTTTATTTTAAGAACTTTTACTGTGTAATAAAGAAATCATACTTATATAAATACTTTTGCTTATAGAAAAAAGTTCTGTTCAAGTCATTGATAAAAAAAAAAAACTGCAATGGAAAATATGTTTGTTATTCCAACATGACTTATGGCTTATTTGCAAATATGTCAATTCCAATATTATGGTCATGTAATCATATGAATATTAACCAAATATGTTTGACCTTATTACCATAATTCATCTTTACACGTTTAGTGCAAAAGGATTTTATGCACACATATTTTTTTGTTTATTTTTATTTGCATCACCGCCTTTCTTATTATTTTTACTGTTCAGTTCTTCATCCAAAATCGCTTCATGTAAAAAACTTAAATAAATTTCATATTTCTTCGCTTAATGCTCTTCCTTATTTCATTTTTATGGCCAACTTCGATGCGATTTCTTATTTATGTAAATGAGAGCATTTCATTGCAAATAAATTGTTTTTGTATGCAAATCTATTTTGTTTATTTGCTATCGAATCCGTTATTTATTTGCGCATTTGTCAAGCATGTTTTGTTTTGTTTTGATCCTTATCATTTTGCCCCTCAAGCAAAGACGTTTGGGTTTAATTCGCACTTTGTTTGGGATTATTTGCGTTGCCATTGACTACATATCCTCATTCTAGAATATTGTAAATCTGATTCGTTGTTCTTATCGAGGGGATTGTGTGAGTTCTTCGCAGTTTATTCATTTGTTTTAATTCATGATAATTTTATTGAACTTGTCTATTTTATTAGCAGTACTTGGCTTACTGTTTCTTATAATGTTATATTAAAATATGTCGGTTCAAAATCTCTGCCCATATTATGATTAATGGCTCTGGTATATTTCTGTGGTAATTTTTGTCTAACATTTCACTCCACACATAGCGCATACTTGAACTTCTCAACTGATTTAAAAATGCTATTTGCTGGATAATTTTAGGTTATAAATTTTGCTTTGGACACGGTTTCTAATAATAGACTAGTTTAGGTAGAAATATTAATGTTTATGATATCTAACCAATTTGTATGAAATTTTATTGATTCAATATTTAATTCGAATATAAATAATACCTATTATTAGGGTAGTAAATCATGAGTTGTAGAGTATGAATCTTTTCATTGGGATTGTTTTCTTCGAGGCGGATCCCATACCCAGCGCACAACCATGGGGAGAGATGATTAGCCTTCTCACCTTAGTTCGCTTTTAAACGAATTTTTTTTTAGCTACTCAGAGGATATTTGGTTAACACTGGAAGTGTTGAGCTGCTTGAGCCGTATGAAAAATAATCCGTTCTGGCTACTACCAAGTGAAAGGCGATCAGAGAACTTTCCTAACTTGCGTTAAAATCTACACATGGCTCAATCCTCTTATGTATGTATGTATGCAGCAGAATATGCTAACTATAAAGTTTACGCCAAAAAACTAATTGAAATCAGGGTCAGATATAGGAATGATGTTATAATAAAGAAGTCTATTTTTGTAAATTTATGAGCAAATATTGGACATTCGAAATTTTGGGGTCGCGTAAATGTTACTTTAAATTTAATTAGTGAATTTTTAGTTTAATATATCTTCCTTCTCCGAAAACATTAAAATACCGAATTTTCGGGTTACAAAACAATTATAGCCAGGTCTCAAAACGATACTATATAAGAATTCGTCCTATGCAAAATATTCTAAGAATATTGGACTGATTAAAATCGGGTTGAGATCTAGCAATGATAGCATGAAAATATACTGCGCATCCGAAATTTAGTGTTACCGAAAATGTCGCTCTAAATTTAATTAGTGCATTTTTGGAAGCACTCATATCTCGAAATTTCGGGGTCGAGTAAGTTTAGATTGAGATCTAAAGAAATATTGAAATTCCGATATTTCGGGATTCCGAAAATATATATTTAGATTTAATTAGTGAATTTTCAGTTAAATACATCTTCCTTCTACGAAACATTAAAATACCGAAACTGTGGGATATGTAGATTTCAAAACGATACTACAATAGATTCGTTCTTCTACTCAAAATTTTGTAAAAAAAATTTTGCATAGGAAATTTCGGGACTCCGTAAACATTGATTAAATTTAATTAAAATTTTGAACTTTCGGGATCCCGAAAATATAGATAATGAAACATTGGAAAATTTAATTAATAAATTTTTAGCTTTATTCATCTTCCTTTTCCGAAGCATTAAAATAACGAAATTTCGGGATCCCGAAAATATAGGTTGATGCAATAATTTCGAGATCTCGAAAATTTGATTTAAAACTAGTTAGGAAATTTTCAATTTAATACAACTTACTTCTCTGAAAAGCTAAAATTGCGAGCTTTCGGGATCCTGAAATTACAGAATACTGCAATAATTTCGCAATTAGGATTGGGATATTGATTTAAAATATTGATTCACATTCAAAATAGTGAGAAATTAAATTTATAAACTTTCGGGATGCCGAAAATATTGATTAGTGTATATATATGTGTATTATATATCTGTCGAATATTATTGCACTCAATTTAACTGCCTTAATGTCGGCTAATTTAATACTCAAGCAGCTAGCTCGTTAGGCATACAGCCTCCTTGGTCTGTAGCACTGTAGTAAGACTTTTATGATTTTGCTTTCTCGTTTTATATCTAATATTTAACTGTTTATAGTATTTTTTAACAAACAACTTCATTTTATGAATTTCATTTTATGAAATTTTAGGAATCGATTAACAGTTTCTCTTTTAAAACACTTACATTATTGAAAATTTTTGTTAAAGCATAAACTCTCTCTTATAACTTACTTCGTTTTCCTGTCGTAAAATCAAATAGTTTCGTATACAATTTCTGTTTAAGGTCAAGCGTAACTGGTTGTTTACCGAAAGCTACCACTTGCACCCTCAAGTGAATATATGAATTCAATTATGCGGGCATGAAGAGAATACCACAGTAAGCTAAATAAAAGCAACAAATAATGAAACTGGAGACGAAAGAACTAAACTAATAATGAAAGTAAATAATATCGATTTTGTCAAAGACAATAAAAAGCAATGGCATGACGCATGTTAGGCATATCTTCTTCTTCTTAAATCTATCTATATACAAGTATGTATGAATAGCATGTAATTTTACTTATCGAGTCGTGTAGATATAGCAAGACATGATATGCGCATCTATTTCCGGTTCTTAAATGTATATTAACTTAAATTCTGCTTGAACTTGTGGCCAAGAAAAAGAACCAGTTGTTGTTTGCGAAATAGTTACGCATTTTGTTAGTGTGTAAATGTGTTGTATACACATTAATATTTATTTCATTTGTGTCGCCAAATTGTTGTCTTACCACACATGCCCCAAGTACTATTGTTGTTGCTGTGTAGATGAAATTTGATAGTAATATACGTAAATAGGCGGAGAATAAATGTGCGTTTAACTTTGTGCTCATTTCGGTGACCTTCTGCACACATACTATATATGCATTTGGAATGTATGTTGCGCCTTGCCTATTTATGCAGACGCTTAAAGTTATGCACGCGTGTGCCCAACTTTTGTCGGAATATATTAATAAATGCGGAGCAAAGTATGTGGCTGTACATATACACACACACACGTGTTCATATATGTGCACGTTGTATCATGCGTATATTTTTTTTTTGCAAACAACTTCCCTTTCACTTTGATTTCTTATTTATATATGCGCAGCAGTTTGTCTTGTGCGCCCAAATGTATGCTGCAGTGGCTGCGTAGGTGCGAAAAGTTCGCCTCACATTATATTGAAGTGTGTTTGCATTTTTTTTTGCACGTTTGACTTTTCAACACGTTCGCTGTTACGGTTTGTACGCGGGACGAACTTTCGGCACACGCTGTTGCCATGATATCTGTGTGTGACACTTTTTTCATGGTGCTCAGCTTTATTTTGTTGGTTGATTTTGGTGGATGTCTTCATGTAAGTGATAAAAATTTGCCTTTGATTGCTTATTTGTCATTGTTAGTTAAAAAGTAGTTATTTTGTATGTATGTAGTTCATAAGCTAGTGCACATTAAACTAGACAGAATGCAGTTACTCAACACATTGTTTTTTTGCAGTTGTATTGATATTACGGCTAAGTCTGCAACAAGTTGTAAGGAATTTGAAAAATGAAACCACGCATGTAGAATACGTTGAGTGACAACTAGACCATTTGTAACTAATTTGTAACTAGTTGTTAGCGACTTCAAAAAATGAATCAAATTACGTAGAAATCAGCGTATTGCAATTTTTTGATTTTAGTTTTTCACTTTTTCCATAACTAGCCCATTTGTAACTAGTCTGCAACTAGTTGTATGCTATTTGAAAAAAAAAAATAATAATAATTCAACGAAGCAAATGCTTGAATTTTGCTGATATACGCCTATATACCGCTTCAAATATGATTTACGCCTTCACATAAGACGTTTTTAAACAATTGATATGTATGTAGATTTATACATATTGTATGTATACATACCATATAGTACGTACATATGTATGTATAGAAATATGAAAATCATATATATTTTTCTAGGTAAGCGCACTTCACTTTGGGGCAATGACTTTCCGATTTCTCATATTAAACATTTTTAATTTGCCTTTTTTATTATATGGCTTTGCTAATGCATATGAAGTAACATTCAGTGAGCCAGCAAAGTTCTATAATTTTGATTAGAAATTCATTTCACTCGCACCAGCACAAAATCTCCCATAGTTTCGTGGTTGTACTCTACTTATTCTCTGAACTGAGCTATAAAAATCAAGTTCCTGGAAAGCAACATTTCTGTTTTGTGAGGTCTTTGGTGCAAGAAAATTGGGACAAAAATTAAATAATAAAAATAATAATAATAACTTTTATGAAAGTAAATAATTATCTGAAATAGTTTCGTTATGGTTAAACAATTGTCTTTTATAATTCTACAGCGGGCCCAAAATATACGATTTTTTGTAACAACGGACTTAGAAAGTATAAAAAAATTGAAGTGACTTAATAATAATGGAAATGCAATTAAATACTTACGGCTACACACCCTGAAGCACCCCATACCTACCATTTTCACCTACTTTATTCTAGTTTTTATGTTACGATGTTAATTTAACTTGTCTTGTACATACATATATATGTTCTCATATTTAAAGCTATTTATCAAATTTTGTTTGCATTGTTACCATAACAACTAATACGAGTGAAGTATTTCCGTATCTTAAGTACTTGATTGCCTAGAAGCGATTTTTTTTCAATGTCTTTTTAAATACTTAATTACGTTATACTCACATTACAAAAGCCAACAACAATGTGTCGATGTAAATATACATATGTTCGTGAATATAAATAATGACTGTGGAGTAGGAAGTAAATTTATGTGATTTCTACTCTTTTAGAACCCCTACCACTAACACACATAAAGATGTGGTAGTGTCTATTTGCTAAGTTTAGTTTTCTTTTTCAAGTTTTCGCCCAAGTTTAAGTTTTTGGTTTTTGCCATAAATCAAGGATTTTTACAAAAGATATTTCCATATTTTTTACATTCATATATAAAAATGACATGTCTCTTTGTTTGCCCGCGATGGACTTTTAAACTACTGGACTAGTTTTAACAAAATTTAGCTTTTGTGACCAGTTCAAATCAACTTAGAAGATAGGGTGGTAAAAACAAGTCACAAATAAATAATACAGTGAAAGCTCTCTTAAATGAACGCCTTATTAAGCGGACATATCCATTAGCCTTGCACATTGGCCGGCCCACAATTTGTTGATATTTGTACCGATAAAACCGTTTTCGCATTTATTTGTAAATAAAAATTTCACTGTGTTGATTCGTTTATTATATGAAGAATAGTATAAAAGGTACACCACAGGAACGCGTGACCTGGTCCACTAGTATATTAACAGATGGAGTAAATTAAATTTGAATTTAGACGTCATTCCGTTAAGACAAGAGTGCGAAGAGACAATTTTTTCCAAGTCAAAATTGTTGTTAAAATTCCACTCTTCGACGCATTTCGTGATTTGTTTAATGATTCTCAATTTTGCTGCTCTCACCTCTACCTGGATAAGTAATTGCTAAACACATATGGAACAATCCCCGTGCGTTAATTTGCCGGCAGCTTTTCTCTATATTATTACGGTAAATAAATGTAGCCATGACGATTAAAATGAAGCTGTTAGGCGTCGCAAAATGGTATGCACGTAGGATAATTGAGACTATATTATCTAAATCCAAATATACGTGCGTATATTTGCTTTCACTTCAAGCAAATTCCAAAAAAAATTTACCTGAAATGTGAGCTCTTGACTCAGATATGCAAAAATGTGCTTAATGGCTTTTAAATTAGCGGATGAATTGGCAGAAAAATTACTAGCAATAAAAAAAATAAATTATTGAAGACTTTAATTCGAGATAAATCATGTTTTTTCGTTTCAAAGCTCGCGTGTATAAATTTTTTTTAATATTACATTATCACAGCGCCAGCTGTCGTATGACGCAAGTAACTTGTATTACAGCAAACACACACCCTTTAAAAAATCCTATCCTCCCCTTCCGTTTATCATACTCCCCACTTTGTGTAACCCACCATTAGGACTAGGCACCTAAGCCGTGATGGGCAGCGTAAGTCAATTAGAAAATTTAATTGTGGTTATACTATTTATGTTCTCTTGTTCGCCATAAAGTTGAGTGGCATTTTAATTTTTATTGCTACCACCAACGTGCTCTTTGTTTTCACGCTTTAATGCTTGATGGCTTTTGTTGTTTTTTCAGTTTACAAATGATTAAACAATTTAATAAGCAATGCTTTGTGGAGAGTGTTTGCTGCGCTTTTTATGGCTTGTCATAAATTTTACCAACATTGTTGTTGTTTCTACATAGTTGAAAGCAGGGTATGTTGCTGCTTTGTCTTTTGTTATTACTTTTTATTGAGCGTGATAGAAGGACATTGCTTTTCACAAGTGATCAGTTTTTGTGAAGAGGAAGAGTGATGGGAAGAGAGTAAAATATTATGAACTGTTATTGGGTTTCGTCCGGCTTCTTGTTCATGCTTCATTGCCGCTTTGTCTCAGCTTAGATGCAGTTTATTTAATTAAATATTGGAGTAATATTTTGTAGAAAGCATTACTGAAAATCATTTTGAGTATTTTCCACGATTAAGAACCATATATTTCAACCAATTTCGAGATCCCGAAGTATTTCGGGATTAAGCAAGTTTTTATATGCTCATATTTTAATTAATAAATGAATAACATTTTTTTGGGGATTACATAATAGCCACTTTGGGATAACGGATCAATATTATATTACGTTAGTTTATATGTCAGGCTTTGAGATTTCGGAAAAATTGTTTATTTTGGGATTTCTTGTTCATAAAATATTAATTTCGGGATCCCGAAAATTTTGGGAAAACTTTCGGCTTTAAAATTTATTTATAATAGTAATATCTACATATATCAATATTGGGTCAGTCTTTCTCAGGCTTTGAGTTTTCGGAAAAGCACGCTAATAAAATTTAAATTCCGGGATCCCGAAAATTTTCAGTATAAACATTTTATTTGTTTATTTCATAAAGCTTTTTCGAACAAAGACTTTATAGTCTTTTTGGATTGCTTAAAAACAACTTCGGGATCCCGAAAATTTTCGGTATTAACATTTTATATGTTTATTTTTTTAATATTTGTTCGAAAAATTGCTTTAGCATATTTTGCGATGGCATAATAGTATCTTCGGGATCCCGAAAATTTTCAGGATTCCATCAGATTCATCTATTTTAGTTATGAAACTTCTAACCTGCATTATATTTGTAAACAAGTAAGGAAGGGCTAAGTTCGGGTGTCACCGAACATTTTATACTCTCGCATGATAAAGTGATAATCGAGACTTCAGTCGTGGTTGTGAACCGATTTCAACCATATTTGCTACACGTCATCAGGATGTTAAGAAAATATTATATACCGAATTTCATTGAAATCGGTTGAGTACTTCCTGAGATATGGTTTTGGTCCATAAGTGGGCGACGCCACGCCCATTTTCAATTTAAAAAAAAACCTGGATGCAGCTTCCATCTGACATTTCTTCCGTAAAATTWAGTRTTTHTGACGTTTTTTGTTAGTCGGTTAACGCACTTTTAGTGATTTTCAACATAACCTTTGTATGGGAGGTGGGCGTGKTTATTATCCGATTTCTTCCRTTTTTGAACTGTATATGGAAATGCCTAAARGAAACSAMTVTATASAGTTTGGTTKACATAGCTATAGTAGTKTCCGAGATATGTACAAAAAACTTAGTAGGGGGCGGAGCCAAGCCCACTTTTTCAAAAAAATTACGTCCTAATATGCCACTCCCTAATGCGATCCTTTGTGCCAAATTTCACTTTAATATCTTTATTCATGGCTTAGTTATGACACTTTATAGGTTTTAGGTTTTCGCTATTTTGTGGGCGTGACAGTGGGCCGATTTTACCCATCTTTGAACTTAACCTTCTTATGAAGCCAAGAAATACGTGTTCCAAGTTTCATCATGATATCTCAATTTTTACTCAAGTTACAGCTTACACGGAAGGACGGACAGACGGACGGAAGGACAGACAGACATCTGGATTTCAACTTTACTCGTCACACTGATCACTTTGGTATATATAACCCTATATCTAACTCTTTTAGTTTTAGGACTTTAGGACAAACAACCGTTATGTGAACAAAACTATAATACTCTCTTTAGCAACTTTGTTGCGAGAGTATAAAAAGCAGTCAACATTTCGTTGAAAAAATTGCCTGTAATGAAAAGGTCACAGAAAAGAATTCATACTTTATGAGAATCCTAATACAGATATATTTTTATATTCATCTACAGAAATAGGCACTTTCTAAAATGGCTTGGATTGTAGTTCTGAGCGCAGTTATCGAATTGCTTCCGAATTTATGCTCCTTTAATTAAAATAAGTCACCCACTGTTTCGCTGTTTAAAGCACTATCCACGCAGGGAGGCGGACGCTTCTAATAAAAAATTATTCGTTATAATTCTTAATGTACACCTGCCAGCACTACGCAATTTTCCAATAAAGTTTTACTTTAGCATAATTTGTGCTGCGGCGAACTTACGTTGCATGCTTTTAGGCAATTAAGCGCTTACTTAGCCTATTCAATCGAGCTGACGGCGCCCATAGTAAAACCACCGAAGCACACCGCCACACAGTTAATAAGATAAATCGTAAATACATAATATTTTCACACTCCGACAAGGGCGTGCGCTCGTGCTAAGTTTCAGAACGCAATTCATCAAGCTTTAATTAAATTTACAAAAAATACGCCTAACAGCAGGCTAAGCAGTTGTGCTGTGTAGCTAACCTTAACGCAATTGTAATAAATCGCCGAAGCAGCGGCGCACAAATTACGAAATCAATTTTTGTTTAGTAAATGTAGCTGTAAATTTTTTTAGAGGCTTGGCGAGCGCGTGTGGCGAAAATAAGAAGAAATATAAAAAAAATTTTGAAAATATTTTTTTATTTTTATTTATTTTTTTCATTTCTAGTTTAGAAATTCGCCTGGTTTATATTATAAATTTTTCAATATTTCACGCATTCGATCCACCAGCTGTCAATTACGATGCGCCAGCGGAATGAAGGAAGCAAATCGGTTTCCTACCGATGCACGCATAACAGCGTTTTCATGGCTATGCTTTGCGCCAGCATTCGTTAATACCCTGACTTTCCGTTGTACCTACCTATTTAATGCATGTATTTGTTATTGTTGCATATTCGATATTTATGTGCGCGATCTAAAATTCGACACTAAGCACTGGAAATTGCTGTTCTGCTTTTTCCCTAAGTCGCCCCAGCCCTGCCGGCCAAACAGGCCGGAACTGGCGAACTGTAAAGCGGCAGCTAACGGTTTTATTTGTTTGCTATTTGAAGCGTGAAAAATTTATATGCGCCCCAAAGTGAGCAAAGCAAAGTACGGGGAAAACAAAAATATGAAAATTAAAAAAACAAAAAAAAAGAAAACAAAAAAAAAAAAATCTGCAAAACGCAACGCCTCTAATTTCCAACAAACGGTATTTTGTGCTGAAAATGCTCTTTGATTGATTACATTGACCGCCGCTGATGAAGGTCTGCCGTCTGATGGATAGCGACACAGCAGCGCTCTGTGGCTTAACCAGTTGTAGCTAAGCTCAGCTTACTTGTTGTTATTGCTGTTGTTGTTGCGTTTCCAAATATTATATATAATTTTTGTAACTTTTTGCTTTCTGTTTTCCACTGATTATTTGCATTATTTATTAGCGCTGAGTGACAGGAGTTCAGCTTACAATTTATTTATGTTGCTGCCATTTTTTTCACATACACTATACTAACTGCTGTCTGCTTTGTGAGCGTTTTTTGTTGCTGCTTTTTCTCCAGTTGTTTTTGTGTTTGTTATAAGCTAACTCCAGTTTCGCTAATAAATGCGATATTCGATATTGCTTTATTTTTCAAATATTTGGGTTTATGTGCTAAATTAAACAAAAATTGAAAAAAAAAAAAAAAATTATAATAATAATTTAAAAAAAAAACACAAAAGAAAATTAAAAAAGAATATTAAAAAATTTGCTGCTGAAAATGTCTTTTTTGCGCGTCTTTTAACGACATAAATATTGACATAAGCACAGCAAATTTAAATACGGTTAAATGGTGAGCTTGAAACAGCAAGTTATTTCTATGCGCGGATTATGTCTAGTTGGCAGGTTTTTGTTGTAAAAAATAAAATTAATTTGAGTCTTTTATTACATTGGCACTTATTTATTTTTTGAAAAGCAAATTTTATGTTATTTATTTATTTTATTTTATTTATATTACATACTTTTATTTCAACTATTCAATATATTATGGAAATTTTAAATAAAATGTTTGTTGATGCTATTTTATGGCGATAGATTAAATAATAGAACTAATTAATTTCGTTTTTTCTTTTCAGCATTACTCATGAGCTGTAAAGAAATGGTGAGTTTGTATAAATGTTCATTTGAAAATTTAATTAAATATATAAAAATATGGATGCATATTGTACTATAAAAATATTTGGGGTATTTGTATTGTAACATTGACTTTTTGTTTGAAATTTTTATTTTTTTGTTTTACAAATTTCAATATATTTACAATCTATTCAATTATTGAAAACAATAACAAAACTTCACTAAAACACGATGAGTATGAATTATGGTAGGTCATTATTAAGTTAGGTTAGGTTACGTTAATCTATAATAAGCCAAAAAGCCACCCATTGACCAACTTGTTTCTTTAGATACCAGATGTAGTTCATTTGTTAAGTCCAAGAGGAGTAGTCGTTATTTAGAATGCCTGCGCTTGCACATGACTTTTGCAGTTTTGCGCCCAAGTATTTGATTTTCTTCCCCATTATTCTGTCCAGATCGTCCTATAGACAATGCATGAGTTTCCCAATGTTGGTCACGTATTCGGATGTTAGTCGTACATCAGTTTTGGCAATCCTGTCCACTATTTCATTGACCTCGATACTTTTGTGGCCTGGCACCCAGTAGAAGTGAAGTTGCTTACTTCTATCAACACTTTTCACCGCTGCCCTGTCTCCCAAGGTACTTCTGGAAATGCCTACAGTTGCAATAAAGGCCAGCTCAGCTTGAAATATACTGCGGTGGCTTGGCAACTTAACAGGTAGCCTTATGCCTGACTCTGGACATTATATTCCCGCACCAACTCCGTCGCCCATTTTCGAGCCATCCATACAGATCTTTTGAGTGTTGCACGCAGCCAATATAAGTTTACGCGAGATATCTTTTTCTATGTTTATTTGGAACTTGCTTTCCCAGTTGAAAAGTGCGGTCATACCTTATAAAATTAGCAACTCATTCATCAGACTGAGGCGGGATCTTCGCCTAAGGCGCCAGTAAAGCTGCGCCAACTTCAATCTTAGCTGAGTTCGTTGTACTTTTACGTGATTTTCAAGTTCGCCTCTTATCAATGGTAGTCCCCAAATATTTTGCGCATGTGTTTGTTGGTAGCAATTGACCACATAAAGCAATTTGAGGAAAATTTTTGTGCTTGAGCGTATATAATATTTCTACGGATTTTTCGGTGTGTTTGTCAATGTTCCATTTGGTGAGCCACAGTTCCAGAGCATTCAATTTCATCTGCAGTTTTTTGGAAACAGTAGTAGGGTTGCCACTTTATGCTAACAGTGCCGTATCATCAGCACAGGTTCCCGTCATTGCGGAGTATGAGTGGATCACTGCTGTATAAAGAATGTAGAGCCACAGGGCTCGGAATAACTTGTTTGTTTTCCAACACCGGCAAAAGAATGCATAAAATTATTATTTCAAATATTTCTTCGAGAAAATTACTAATAGACTAATTGGTCAATAAGAATTAATCATATTTACAGGCTTTCTTGGTTTAAGAATTAAAATAACCTCAGCACATTTCCATTGCGATCGGAAATGAAAATATCTGAGTATTCTTTTAAAAAGCGTGAAAATCATGTTGCTTACGTTTTCGGGTATTGTTTTGAGTGCAAACGCATTAATTCTTTCATAATTGGGCTACTTTTTGATGGCTAATGCTTTGATCTCCGTCCGCACTTCTACAGCATCTATTTCAGCAATCCATTTGACTGGCAAAATTCAAAAAATTGCCAACTGTCTCATTGCTATATTCATCACTGACCTCATTAGGGGTAAACGTGTTTTGAAGGTGTGTGGTAAATACCTCGGCGCTCTTTGCAACTTTAATGAGAAATATTTGTCAATATTCTATCAAAAATATCTTTTAAATATTTTGGGTGTCATATAATCTCATAAAGTTATAACGAACCGAATGAGAATTGTAAGTGAGAGCATATTACTAGGAGCAAAAAATAGTAAAACTTTGTTCATAATTTTAAAATTCCGAATGTATTCTTCAATTCTTAAATGTCGGCCCGCTCGAAGTATCCCTCTTGACCCCAATACACTTGTGCCAACGTTCTCTCGAAAGCTCGTACCACCGACACATCAGATGATGTCATCGTCCATGTCGCTGCACCATATACTCGTATCAGGACGGGGATGATGCGTGACTTATAGAATTTGATCATTGCTTGTCGAGAGAGTAGCACCTGTTGGCAAGAGTTATTCTGCGTTTGAGTTTCAAGCTGACGTTATTGTTCGTTTTAATACTGGTTCTAAAATAGACGAAATTAACTTCGTGGTTATGGCTGTCAACAGTGAAAGGGGAGCCGAAAATAACTGTTTATTTAGCGTCAAGCTTTGAAATTATTGTTCGAGTTTCTCCTTGCCAATAAATTTTATTTGCGCAATATATTTGCCCTTTGCGTGAAGAAAAACCAAATCAAGCGCATGCAAAGCATTACTATTCGAATAAACACTTTTATTTATGAGTAATAATATGACTTTTGCACGCTTAAAATGCTGAAAAGGTTTCTGCTAAAAAAGCTTGTAATTTATGCGTTTGTTGTAACAACAAGCTGTAAGTTCGCTAAAATCCACACTGATGAGTCGCAAAACCAATTAATGCCCATACATAAAAATGTACGGATTAGTATTTATTTAACTAATTTTTTTATTTCCAACTTAAGCATTCAGCATTGCATCAATTTCATGTTGACAAAATTTGTTGCGGTTTAGTTGGACAAAAATATTGAATTGCTATTAATTGAATGCCATACAAGTGCAAACTAATTGAAATCTGTTGTCGATTTATATTTTTTTATTTGTGTGTGCTCCATGACTGCAAATTCCGTTTCGCCATTTTATGTTCGCTTTTGATTAATTGATTTTGCTAATTCTCAGCAGTAATAGTTATATGGCAACCATAGAAATGGAAAAAAATGAAATAAAAACATGTAATGCAGGCGCTATTTGAATGAAAAAATGTTACTGCTTTGGTTATTGTAGATATAAATAATTTTTTGAACAGTTGATTTATTCTCTATTCCACGGTAAAACTGCAATCGGATCCAGGACATAGTGATATCTCTGGTAACTGTGAAGCATTTATTATTTTGTGACATTTATTTTTTGCAGACTATCTCTTTTAAATGTTGGCCGCGGCTACGTTTCAGATGGTCCAGCCATTGAGTCCAATTTTCTTTGAACCGTTCGAGCATTGCGTTCTCATCGGCATATTTTTTGAAGAAATACAGACCAATGATTCCACCGGCCCACAAACCACGCCAACCGTTGTTTCCTCAGGATGAAATGACAGCTTTTGAATCGAATTCAACACAGCTGCTTTTGGGTTTGGCTCCAAACTTCATCGAATAATGCGTCCAATTCTTTAAAAAAATTTGTGTCTCCCTGGACGATATTTTTTTATAAAAAATCACCACTTTAAAATCGTGAAAAACTTTTGAGTATGTTAGCTCAGCTTTTGTTCACCATAAACTAGATATGATGACTTTTACTGAGACTTTGTTTATATTAACGTCCTAAAGAAGAGCTCCCCTCAAAGACACTCTTCAGGCACAAAAGTCGATATGTCTTTACAAACCACACAAATGCAAGTATAATTATAGACCATGCTACTTTTTCTTCTTCTATAGTACCAGATTTTTTTTTATTTTCTGTTATTTCAAGTTAAGTTTGGAAAGTTAAGTTACGTTAAGTTCGGTTATCTTATGTTCCGTTTTATATCCTGAACAGGGTATATTAAGTTTGCCACGAAGTTTGTAACACCCAGAAGGAAGAGTTGGATATCGGATCGGATAACACATAGCCGTCATATAAAATGAACAAGTAAGGAAGGGCTAAGTTCGGGTGTCACCGAACATTTTATACTCTCGCATGATAAAGTGATAATCGAGATTTCAGGCGTGGTTGTGAATCGATTTCACCCATATTTGGTGCATGTCATCACGGTGTTAAGAAAATATTATATACC
>NW_017535518.1:1920124-1941199 GCF_001853355.1 Bactrocera latifrons | reverse complement strand
ATATCTGACTCTTTTAGTTTTAGGACTTACAAACAACCGTTATGTGAACAAAACTATAATACTCTCTTTAGCAACTTTGTTGCGAGAGTATAAAAATCGGAATCAAGTTCTTGTGTGGAAAACTTTCACATTTGACGTGGTATCTTCACGAAATTTGACATGGGTTATTGCTTAAGGTAATAATATAATCTTCGAAGAAATTGTTCAGATCGGATTACTATAGCATATAGCTTCCATACAAACTGAACACATAGTTACTAAAAGAAATTCAACTGTGAAGGGTATATTAGCTTCGGTGCAGCCGAAGTTAAGGTTTTTTCTTGTTTTAATTAAAGTTGGGTTTATATACCATTATGTTATGTTACGTAACATCAAGGTAATTTTCGTTACGTTTTGTTGCTGTGAGTGACACTGGTTTACGAAAAATTTCCTTAATTGACGTTAGTTGAGGATAAGTTACATTATGTTAATATTTATCACTAAAATTATTTAAATTTTATGTTATTATGTAAAGTTAAGTTGTGTTATGTTATGTTGCATTATAGTCTGAAATTAAGCAATGGTACCATTATATCACGCTACGTAGCATCAAACAAGTTATGAAACGATTTGTTGCAAGAAATGGGGTTACGTTAATTTATGTTACGTTAATCTATGCTAAGTTATTTTGTACAGTCATGTAATGCTACGTAAAGACTAAGTTACGTTACTTAATGTTAAGTAAAGTTACGTTAAGTAATTTTAAGTAAAGTTACATTACGTAATGTTACGCTACATTACGTTATTAACATTTCATGTTAAAGCTTATCGACTAATTTTTTAAAATTAAATTATGTAATGTTATGCTATGTTAAGTTGTGTTACGTTAAGTTAGGCTATTAGGTTAAGTTAAGCTATGCTACCATTATATCATGCTACGTTACAACAATTTATGTTGTGATACGTTTGGTTGCTATAAATGACTTTTCGTTAAATTACGTTAAGTTAAGTTAAGTCAAATTAAGTTCCATCATCAGTTTCATCAGCAGCGTAACAACTAAATAGTTTACGTTAACTAATGTTAAGTAACGTTACGGTAAGTTACGTTACGGTAAGTTACACTACTTACATTTAAGTCATATTAACGTCTATCTAATTTATTTTAAGTTTGTGTTATTTTGTGAATTTTGGTTATGTTAAGTTGTGTTATATCGCGCTACGTAACAACAATTTAAGTTGTGATGCGTTCGATTACCAGCTTACGTTACGTTAAGTTTTGTTAAGTTATATTACTTTGAGAATTTATGTTATGTCAAGCTATCTTTTTATTTATCTATAAAGGTGAAAAAAAAAAATAATACAATTATTTTATTTAAAAAAAAAGGAGCACTGGCTGACAGGACCTTCGGCTCCAAGCTATCTTAAATTATATCAACTTAGGTCTCTTTGTTTTTTTTTTTATTCTCTCCATTTCACTTTAGAGATAATTTAAACTCTCAATTATCTGTCCCAATTAATTTAAAGCGTTTTCACCTTCACACTCTCCGCTCGCAGCCAAATGTCACCACTGCTACCATGTTCACCTTATTTAATTACCCTTCCCACTGCATGCATCACAATTATCGCATACTCCGCCAACAATAAATTCAATTTGTTGCATAATCGAATTTCATTAGTTATTTGACAATGGTTTTAATGAAAATTAGTGCTCCGAAATGTTGCCAATATTTAGCTGCCACAAAAAATGTCATCGCACCGAACACACATTGCATAACATGCAATTGTCAATATTTATAAATTATTTGCGCGTACAAATAATTTTCAACGATCGTCACGTACACACCAACACAGCTGCGCGCGCTTCAAAACGCCTAATGTTAGGCAATACCATCCAGCTAATTCGCTATTTACATTATTATTATTGTCTGCACGCATACATTGTTACAGAGTAGTGTTGCTAAAATGTAGGGAAATGTTGTTGTATTTATATTTTAGCTAAATATGATTGCGCCAACGACAAATGTGTAAATACTTTACCGTCTAAGTAGTGCATAGTGACGCATTTGTGTATATACCCATTATTAACAAACACTTATTTGGTATTTGCACCGTTACGTGCTTGGCTACAAATTTTCGCAATTAATTTATTTTTATTATATAATATTTAGCGCCGCTGTTAGGTAATGCCTCGGCGTGATTGCCAACAGCATGATTTGCGGTGTGCATATTTGTGTGGTGTATTTGTTTTTGTCGATTTCGCATTGTCTATTGGTTGATTGTATTTAACGGAATTTAAGTTAAATAGTTTTGTGTACTATTTTCGATTTCAGAATTTGGTATACCTTTTTTGGGGTACGAAGTCAATATAGGCATAATAAATTATATGTTAATCACCAAATAGGGGAGATTTCATGAGAGATATTTTATTGTGTTATGTTTTATGAAGAAAATTTTGATTTATTTGCTTATGTTATGTTATGTTATGTTATGTTATGTTATGTTATATTATGTTATGTTATGTTATATTATGTTATGTTATGTTATGTTAAGTTATATTATGTTAAGTTATATTATGTTACATTATATTATGTTATGTTACAGTATATTATGTTATGGCATGTTATATTAACTTATGTTATGTTATTTTTTATTATATTACTCGTAACATACAGAAGGCGATCGTGTTAAGTGTTATTCACTCCATTAGCGTGACGACTTAAGTCGATTTACCCATGTCTGTCTGTCTGTCTGTCTGTATATACACGAATAAGTCCCTCAGTTTTTGAGATATCGATCTGAAATTTGACACCAGTTTTTTTTTTGTCTCTCATTTGTTTTGAACCGATAGCGCATAGCTTGCATACAAACTGAGCGATCGGAATCAAGTGATTCTATGAACAACTTTTGCATTTGGCGAGATATCTTCAAGAAACTCGGCATGGATTGTGGACAAAGATAATAGTAAACTCTCCAAAGAAATTTTTCATATCGGATCACTATAGCATATAGATACCATATAAAGTGAAAGATCCAAAAGTTCTTGTGAAGGATATAATAGTTTTTTCTTGTGCTGTATACTTAACGAACGATGAATTTAGTTTGACATAGTATAATTTTCTAATATTCAATATTACCGTGAAATGGCCCTAACGTTTCCTTAAACATTCTGGTATAAATACGTAAAACTTAAATATTATCTGCTTGCCCTTCCAAACCTCAGAAATTTTCGAAAAGTCTTTTGCTTTTTATTTCACAAAAATAAAACCTTGAAACTTGTTAAAAATAGTCCACATGCAAGCCTATGGTTGCTTTTGTTTAGCTAAAAAAATTTTTGAAAATCTAAGTTTATTTTTACTTGTAAAAGTTTTTACTCCCATTTTAAATATAAATTAAAAAATCTGTCTACGATCGAAACTTTGAAACCAACTTTTTCTATCCCTAAACCAGCTTGCCGCTCACAGCTCGGTTGTAAGAAAAGTTACTTAACCTTCATACAATTGTAGCTCTTTCACTATTTGCACTCTGAGCCTAAAGGGATGCTTTGAAATATATGCGGGCATGTGAAGCTTTAGTAAGATTCCACTTAGACTGGCACAAATGTGAAGTTGCTTGCTCAAATTTTTCAAATCCTTTGTGTGTGATTTTAAAGTTTTTATGATTTAAGGTGAACAAACATTCAAGTTGGGCATATACATATATACATATGTATGTAGCAAGTAACTACTAGTCTAGTGGGACAATGAGATGTGAGTCGCTGCACTGAGTTGCTGGATGAGAATTTGGATACATAAAGGATTACTTCTGTTGTTACTATTTTATGTTTTGTTATCTGCCTTTTTTGTAAAACAGCAAAGTTTTGGTTACCTTCATATTTTGTGTGTCTTTTTGTAAACTTTTCTCTGGGCATAACTTTAGTACTTGTTATTTATTTACTCGTCAATTCAATTATAATTTGATTTCTGCAACAAATTGTTACATGACTTTTATTGTAAATATAACGAAGTCAAAAAATGTTAATGTCTACATATGTATATGCTCAAAAGTATGCTATAATTTGAAAAAAAAAAAACGTCGATTTTCCAGCCAAGTAGAGTTAATTGAGTTGTAAAAGGTTCAGAAAATGGTTGCACAAACAAGCCTAGATACATATGAGGGTCCATTTCATGACACCCAAAAGAGCAACTTATTCATAACAGCCTAAAAGTAGGCAATTATCTTGGTGTTTCACATGAAAAGGATGCGTTGGCATTGGTGTTAGTGTTGCTCACCTATTCATTGGCCATAGTTTGCACGTGAGGTGCAGAGGATTTTATGGCTTGTAAAAACACAAAACTACAAAGAGTGGCTAACAGCAATTTCGTTGCACAAGCATAGATGAACCCCAAAAATATGCAAATTTTTGCGGTATACCCAGCATATGTAAACGGACTGTTAGTGTGCTCTATGCCGAAATTATGCGCAAAAACAAGCTACTTGAAAGTGTAGTTGGAACTGCTCAAAATATAAACGATACAAAGTATTTAAGTGCTTGTGCACACACAGTTGTACACTTTTGTAGGTAGTGTGTAGGTGTGTTTGCCTTTTTGAAGAGACACAACGCCGCTCAAGCTGCTTAGTTTCTGTAGAATGCAAATTAGCAATATATTGTAGACATCCTAACCAAACAAGATACATACAAGCGCGCATACATATTCACTTCAAGTTTCATAAATGCCTCTACATACATACGCATATGCTTATCGCAATGCCTACATGTGATTAGTCCTTTTGCTGCGCCATTAGCTTGCCTTCAAGAGTGTTTTGCCTTTTTCGCTTACCCGCATGGGCCAATGTAAATATACGACAGGCGAAAGAAAAGCAAAAACAAAAATAACATTCACAAACTGCCACCACAATAGCAGACAATATCCTCGAAATCGCTACAAAACGTGTTAAGCGCCTAACAATATGCAGTTAAGCACAAGAAAATCGAACATCTGTTAGCTTTGTGGGACACGCAAACATATACTGAGGGTTAGAGCAGTAGCAGCAGAGATATAAGGTAATATACAAAATCTTTTAATACATATACATACGTAAACACGCATACATGCAAATATATTTATATACATATAGGAGAACTTGTGAATATGTATTGGAATGTTCAAGCTCATGTTTGCAGTAGTACGGTTATATACACATACATATGCATATAGTCACATATTTATTTAGTTGATTCTAAGCTTATACAATAATACGTCGGAGATTATTTAAATACAAGTTTACAGATTTTAGGGTTGCCAATTTTCAGTAAATTTTTTTTTGAAAAAGTTCATTGGTTAAAAGATGTATGAAAGTCTATACCATTCTTTATAAATTTTTATAAGAAAACAGCGAAAACATACATCGATGTACTTAGATGATTAGAAGGAGTTGCCATATTACATTTTCAATATTTTTTTAATAAATTTACTATAGTGCTTTACAATCAGTACTCTTTCATTCATAATTTTAGCAAAGAAAAGAAATTATTTATGAACAGGGTTGCCATATTTTAGAGATTAAACAGAAACATTTCAATTTATGTGTTTTATGGAAAGTTTTTTTCAGTTTGCAATTAAAGTAAAAATAAATTCATATCAAAAAAATTTTAGGATTGCCATATTTTAGCTTCTAATAAATATTTTACACACATGATGGTGAAAGTGTGTGCAAAAATCTATACCATTCTCTATTAATTTTTATAAAAACTAAATATTTTTATATGTACATGTAGATGCATGCAAGGTGTTGCCATATTAAATAAATTTTTATTTATTTTTTATAAATTTGCTGCAGTGCTTTAATGTTATTTTATTAAATATCACTCTTAATTTAAGCAAAGAAAAAAATAATTTGTAAACAGGGGTGCCAAATTTTGTTGATTAAAAAGAAATCTTTAATTGTATGTGTTTTACGGAAAGCTTAGATAATTTTTCTATAAAGTAAAATTGAAATTCATTTAAAAAAACTCTGGGAGTTGCCATATTTTTTCTTTTTATAAATTTTACTGACCCAAAACTGTCTTTAATGGGAGCTTGTAGTTGCCGTATATGTTTCTAAAAACATCTGTTCTTTAATACAGGCCTAGGATGAACCAAAAAAATTAATGTCTATAGCATTTACTACGTGAGTGTTAGGGTGATCCAAAATTAAAAAAATAATAATAATAATTTAATATGGTAACTCCTAGAAAAAAGTTTTATGTATGTATACAGAGGAAAATATCCCAGCAAGGCAGGTTTTTTTTTGATAATTCTGAAATTGTTTTTGCATATTCTAAATTTTTTCAAGTAATGAAAATCTGAAAAGTTTTTAATGTTTGATTTCTTGCTGAGAAATGTTTCTGGAAAATTTAAACCAAATTATTTGTTGTTTTTTAAATGGGAAATTTTCATACTTTTTAAAAATAAATTAAAAGCTTGCCTTCAGTAACTTAGCTCTGTTAATTAAAAGAACAACCAGTTATTTCGTAAGAGAAATATCTGGGGCTGTCAATTATTTCCATCTAAGGGTTTAGATAGATAGGTAGGAAAATTGAGGCTTTGCACTGCGACCTATGTTTTATTGTGCCCTTCCCTATATCATAAATGGTTACAAAGATTCAGTATCCTGAACATTTCTCGGATCCTGATGGACGCGACTGAGATGATGTGATCTCTGTCCACGTATGTAGATGGAACCTAGGCCTTGAGCCTGCTTCTGCAATTGCTGGGCTATTGAGAATCAGGAGTTATGGAGTTTACTGTTTCATGTCACAGAACCGGCAGTTTGCGCAAGAGACTATGCCCATGTTGGGCAAGTGTTTCCTGAGCTTGTGGTACTCTGTATAAAGCGCGAAAAAGAGGCGAAATTTGTCTCGAGGGAGGTTGATAATTTTTTTTAAAGCTTACAAGGTTGTATCCTTCCAGAAGTTCCAGTGGTATGGCGCATTTCTGCTGCCAATGTTGTTCTCTCCCTACTACCTCCGCTTTTATAGTGTGGGACCACACTGCAATGCAGGTTTCTGGCCCCATAATCCTGTACGCTGCCGCAGAGCGGGTTAGTTAGTCGGCCAGCTCATTCCCGGCTATCCCTTTACAGCCAAAAGCCAGATTAGGTTACCCGGTTGCACACTACGTCAACCTTCTTATACATTTCTCCATTAAAAGCGATTTACCTTCATACCTTTACTGCCGCTTGACTATCGCTAAGATGGAGATAGAATTCTGTTTGAAAGATGCTCGGAAAAAATACTGGTTATTCTAGTCCATGATCTATTTTGCAGATGATCCGAATAAAAAAAAAAGGTTAGTTATTTTTTACCTTTAATTTCGATGCAATTTTTCACATTGCTTGTTTTTTATACCCTGAAGAGGGCATATTAAGTTGGCCAGGATGTTTGCAACGAACAGAAAGAGGTCATCGGACCACTTTAGCATACAGTTCTTTATATAAATTGGGTTGCTTAAAAATATTAAAAAATATAATTTTCTGCTTTTCTCTAACATATAAATATATTTCTTCACACACATGGCGATTTTCTTGCCTAATTTTGCTTGTAAATCTTCTCTGAACATAACTCCCATGTAATGCCCTTAATAACATTGTAAGCTGCGAGGACCAGTCAGGCAAACAAACAAAATTATTTTTAACCCAGAAATCTATTTGCCGATGGTAAAAATCCATTTTTAATATTTGTGTAGGCACATACAAGTGATTTCTTTTACGTAGCTGTGTATGTGTGTTGCTATGTATGTGTGAACAAGGGAGCTTATGCTTAAAATGTCCGCACATTTTGTTGGCTCAATTTTGACTTTCGAAGCCTTTGATAAATTGATGAAAACCATGTCACATGCCATTAGCAAAAACAACAGTCTGTCAATGGTTGCGCACAAACACATTCACGCATTCACTCATTTATATACATTCACACACATACACATACATACATTTTTATACGCACATGCGGCCACTTGATATTTTATACCCAGATTATAAGTGGAAGCCGCAGACCCAAAACAACAAAACACATGTAGTCCGAAAGGACTGTTATTATTGTTGTTGTAAAATTTGAATATCCATGTACGTACATATGCTGTCTCTTATACACATCTAGATGTGTATAAGAGACAGCACATACACATACATACATTTTTATACGCACATGCGGCCACTTGATATTTTATACCCAGATTATAAGTGGAAGCCGCAGACCCAAAACAACAAAACACATGTAGTCCGAAAGGACTGTTATTATTGTTGTTGTAAAATTTGAATATCCATGTACGTACATATGTGTGGGTGAAGTGCGTGCGAAAGTCAAAATAAGTGGATATGAGCATTGAGTAGAGCGAAATAAAGTGAAGTGGAGTGAAGTACGGTAAAGCCATTTGGGTGGGTGTGTATATGTGTAAGTATGTATATATATGTACTTATTTGGGGGTGTAGAAGTATGTGTGGTTATAAATATGTTTGTTTATCGGTAATAGTTAAATGCCATTGTACATATTTGTGACAGCAAAGCTAATGGCATGCTGAAGGGATAGACCTTTAATCTTACTAGTGCTTAGAAGTCATATGTATATACGTGTATGCTATACTCTGAACAGGGTATATTATTGATAAATGAAATTACACGTACGTCCTTTTCTTCTCAAGCAGTTGCTCATATGTTGGTACCGCCGATGTCGGACCATTACTGGCCGTTCAAAATCAAGTCCTTGATTTTTTTATTTGATAATACAATCACGAAATTCGGAGTAACTTATTTTTGCAAATAACGGTACAGTCTCTCATACAATATTACCGATCAAAATCAGGTCCTTGTATGGAAAACTTTTTTATTTAACAAATTCCTTATTTGGACAACTTTTTTGTTTGATAAGATATCTTTACGAAATTCTGCTCAAAAGTTATTTTTGGAGCAAACTATACAATCTCTGAAGAAACTCTTGACATCGGATAACTATATCATATAGCTCTCATACAATATAACCGATCAAAATCAGGTCCTTGTATGGAAAACTTTTTTGTTTCACAAGATATCTTTACCAAATTTGACATGACTTCGTATCCAAAGCCACCAAATAATCTCAGAAGAAATTGTACAGATCGAACTACTATAGTATATAGCTGTCATACAAACTGAACGATCAAAATTGGGTCTTTGTGTGGAAAGCTTTTTATTTGTTAAGTGTATAAAGCTTCGGTGCAGTAGAAGTTAACAATTTACTTCTTATATGTTGCTATACATATGTATATAAATATTTGCCTGATCAAAGTCAAAACAATAACCGCATTGATTACGGTCGAATTTTGAATATCCGTTTGCTGCCTGCCAACGAGAAGGGCAATGAAAGAATTTTTGGTGATTTGTTGGGTAATCACATGCACATACAAACATATATATATAAATGCATGCATACACATACTCATTTGTATATATGCACTAACGACTGTTTCTCCACAAAAAATATTTTCTCTTCCAAACAAAGGCCGAAAATTTGCCGTACTTTGCCAACGAAATGGTCAAACGATTCATTAGAGTGAAGTTTTGGGCACACTCATATATAAATACTTATATTTCCATCAGCGTATGCTAATATTTTCAGCGAAGACAGTCGAAACGTAGCAGCATTTAGCGACGCGGCAGCTCCTTGGTGGTCTTTGTGTGTGCTTGCGGACCGAAAGTTGCGCCGTCGTCCAAGGCTATTTATGCGGGAGCGCGCCAAACTGAAATATAAAGAAAATTTGCAAGTTTTCAACAAATTTGATTTGATTTGATTGCTGCGAGAAACATATGTAAGCTGCTTTGCATTTCAGCCATTCTGAATCTATTTTTGTTTACCTTTTCGCTTTTGATATTATTCTTACAACTCTTGCTTGGCACTTTTTTAGGGTTTATGTGAGTGTGTATATGTATGTATGTGCATTAAATGCCTCGCTAACTACTGTTTGCCAGTGAAAATGTGGCATTGGTGACCTTTTAGTTGGCGAATTTCCTACTCAAATTTGCTTAGCAATTTGCTGCTAATGGTAATGATGGTATATGCTGATGATGGTTCGCAGGCTGATAGGATGTGTTTGCTCAGGGAATTGTGATTTGAGTTGCAGCAGAGAGAGCATAAAAGAGTAAAGACGCTGTTTGGTATTGGAACTTTGAAAAAATTGTTTAATGCAAAAATTATACTCATAATTTAATGTAAACACAATTTGTAAGCCAACTGGCAGACCACTATGTGGCCGATCTGAAATTTTTGTACAGATTTTATTGTATTGTCTTATTATTAATAACTGGTGTCAATTTCGTGCAGATCTCTTCTCATATAGAGAAGTTTTCCATATAAAGACTTGATTCGGATCTGTCAGTTTGTATGACAGCTATATGCTATAGTAGTTTGATCTGAACAATTCATTCCACAATTGTAGCGCTTACTTAAATAATAATCTGTACCAAATTTCATGAAAACACCTCGTCTAATAAACAAGTTTTTCATACAAGGACTTCATTTTGACGGATCTTTTACATGGCAGCTATATGCTATAGTGGTTCTAAATCGGTGATTCCGACAAATGACTAAGTTGTTGCAGAGAAAAGTAGGTGTGACAAATTTTAGATCGATTTCTTAAAAACTGCTTGTTACAGGCTACGTTACACCCTGTTCAGTGTAAGTTATCTCGTCAAGTAAATACATTTTCCATACAAGGACTTGATTTGGACCGTGAAAAACTTCAGATCGAAATCTCAAAAACTATTTACATTTGCGAATTATTTCTAAGCCTGAAATTATCTGCTTTTATCAAAAGTAATTAGCTAAAATAAGCTGAGAAATATAATTTTTCTACTTCACTAATCTCTACTTCTGCGGAGAAAGCTTCGCCCACCATTCTTGAGCGAATATTTGCTGAGTGGTGGCAATCAAGCCAATAGGACCGGAGCATTTCATTGCTGTAGGTACGAAGTACGAAGGCGTTACGAAAAGAAGAAGGGGTAAGTTGGATTAGCTCCGGACCCATGAAAATACCTATATTCCGTTGTTTCTAATGGGATATATAGTAACTTGAAAAGTTTTAAACAATTAACTCTCCTTCTAAAGCAGCTTGTGGCGGTGTATGTTATACGCTTCACTATAGGTTAAGATGCCATCAAATCAATGTCGATTCTGCAAACATGTGTTGGAGACACCAAAGCGCATACTACTTGTTTGCCAACAATTGACATTGTGACAAAAAAGTACCCGGAAATTGTCAATGTAGGTAAAGATGTCATCGGATTAATGCCGATTCAGAGATCTAGCGGTGGAGACACCAAAGCGCATACTATTTGATTGCCCAAAATCACATATGACATTGACTATCGGAAAAATTAATCTTTTTTAAAAGTATATCCAGCTTTCAGTCCAGAAGCGTTGCTTAGGTTAACTAGTTGCATCATGGTTAACTGAATTGAGGTGATAAGTGGAGAGCGCACGTTGCATCGCAATTCACAATGCTATCCTCCAAAATAACCAGAGCAGATCTAAGCAGGTCAATGTGACATATAATGTTCAACGTTTCTTCAACTCCAGAGGATATTTCTCTTTTTATCGATTATATCTTAGATGGTTAAATTTCCGAAGAAACTGTCCTATAATAATAATAATTACTAGTTTATGGTTACCTAGTGGAAGAAAGCTGTAGAAAAATTTTGTTTTGAATTTGAATTATTTATACCAACCTGATCACCCTTCACAGGGGAAAGTCTTCATGACTCTCACTCTATATAAAAAGATTTGCTCAATGAAGTTTCTATTTACAGAATAATGCATCTGACTTAAAATGCTAAATAACGTAACATCACGTTTTTAACTATATAGACGAGGGAAAAACGATAGGTATAATAGAAACCACTAATATTGAACAAAAAAAAAAAAAAATTGAGTTTTGGTTATAAATTGGTTATATATAGGTTATAAAATGGTTACCATACACTCAAATTGAAACAGAATTAGTTTCGTTATAAAATGGTTATATATTGGATATAACAGAGCCCACTAATATTGAAATAAAATTAGAGTTTTGGTATTAAAGTGGTTATATATTGTTTATCATACAGTCATATTGGTTATATATTGGTTATTATAACTGACATTTATTTAAATTATTATTTTTTTGATGATACGTTGTTTTGCGTGAGTTTTAGAGGACGATGTATGTATACAGATTATCTTGTAATTTCAGATAGTTTCTTAAAACTGGATACCTTGGAAAAAGTGTCAATTTGCTTTAGTCCTTATTGCCATATTTATTTTCGCTTAGCTAAGCATTTAAATCAACCTTGATTACGAGCGACTTTGACCACAATTATAAACTGATTATGACCTCAAAACAAAGCTGATATATTTTAATTGGTTAAGGTCTAAAATTTTTAAATGTTCAGTTCTAAGAAAAATATAATGTTGTAATAAAAATATCGTCACCTAAAATGCTAAATATCGTAACATCATAAGCTTACAAGTGAAGGAAAAACGATATAATAGAAACCACTTATATGAAACAAAATTTGAATTTTGGTTATAAAGTAGTTATACATATATAGGTTATATATGATAGGAGCAGTTGAAAACTCCATGCTATTTATATTTAATATGATGTAGTGAAAACTCAATTTCGATTTTTGATGATACGTTATTTTGCATTTTAAGTGACGATATATAAGTCTTTCCAGAGCTTAGGGCTTTTCTGCCACTTAAGAAAGCAAAACACATAATTTTCACTCACCTTTAAACGGGTGACGTCATCATATTAAATTTAATTGTCAATACAACTTTATGACAGTAGTTTAATGTGACTTCTCTCTAACTACAGTACTTTTAGTACTTTTTGATTTTAAGCGAAATTTTTTCTATACCAGACACGAATTCATAGCAAGAATAATCCCATTAGAATTCACTCATATAACCAACAAAACCTTGCAAGAGTACTTCACTGAAACTCTTTAAAGCGATTTTCGTATTTTTCGCTTTAAATCAGCTTCCTTGCTTGACATTACTCGTAACAGCTTTTTTTTATTTCGTATTATGCCTGGTAAGTCACTCATACGCCATGTACGCCTTTTGCAGGCAAATAACGCACACTTGCTGTGGAGTGGATTATAAGCAGGTAGGAGAGGAATGGAGCGAGAGTAGGAGTGTATTATAAGCAGGAAGAGGAGAAATAGAGCAGGAGAGCAAGAAACAAAGTTGGTGCGATAAAAATGCCGACACAAGCGAAATGACATCTCAATTAAAATACCACTAGGCTGCACATCACCTGAACGCTCGACATGCTCCAACAGCGCGTTATCCTTGCTTACGCTTTGCAGCTTCAGCATCAGTTGTATACCGTTATAAGTGTTTTTATGTACATATGAGTTTGTTTCCGGCATTTCCTTCGTTGTCTGATTTTCACCCGATTGATTGGCTTATTCAGCTCCGCAAATTAAATAGCATCCGACTACAATTGAGCATTAGTCGAAGAGGGCAGAAAGCTTAATACTAGCTCCTTCTCAATGGTAAGCTTGATTTCATTACTTGCAATCAGCTGTATAAGATTCGTAACTGAGATTATTTGCGGAAATAAAAGCGAGTGTTGACCGCAAAAGGGGTGCGGTCTGTGAGTGTGTGAATGGGTGTCGTTGAGTGAGGGATTTCTTGATACAATTGAATAATTTACTTTTTTTGTAGCAGCCTACGGGGCGAGCAGTAACTAATTGATGGATATGAAGAAAATTAAGTAAAATCGTTGGCAATTAGGTAGCTTGAATACACACTCACATACATATTTATATGTGTATAGTCATACAATAATCCTTCAGCAGGTGAAAGGGACTTTAGTCGTAATGTACGTAATTTTCCTTTCCTGAGTACAACAATTCCTGATATATCTACGCGTGTGTCTGTATGTGCACACATGTACAATGCTTCTCCCTGTCAGCATCCATCATTTCCTTCGCTTAATGCGCGCTTAATATTTCTTCATGAGTTGAATAAAGTAGGGATAAATTCAGTATTGTGCTCTCGACTAATTGAGCAAATTGATTGCACGTGCTGGCTGAGCGTGAAATAAGGAAGTGCTGTGGAAGTTAACGACTTTCTGCTTATAAACGCTTAATCAAGGGTTAAACTGTGTCATTTTCTTGCTTCTTCGTGTGTTGCATAGTTTTTTTTTTTTATACAGAAGGAGGAGTTTTTAACGCTTACTTTTTATTGCTAACTATTCTCTATTCGGTAGAATAAGTTTATTATATTTCAAAAGGAAATATGTCAACATCTCTTTTGAATCAACTCAACAAAATAACTTTATATTTGAGTTAGTATTTCGGGCAAGAAGCTTGTCAATGCTCGACTCTTGTCAGAAGACCAGACTCTTTTGCAAAAACGACATCAAGTAGCTGAGATCCTTACATTCATCAAACAGACCATTACTAGTGATGAAGTTTAGCAGCCTTTTTTGCCAGTCCGGTTTAAATTTGATCTGATGATATCGCCGAAGTTTCTAGGCCATACTATCTAGAGCAAAAATAATAAATGAGTGAGTGAGATGGACACGTATGGAATATTGCTGCGGTCTAACACTTCCAGTTTCCATCTTTCCACATGAAAGCATTCTGATCGCTTCTCTTACCCATATTAGCGACGAATCGTCGTTACACCTCGAGGTTTCGACTCCACTAAGCCATCTTGCTCCATCAGTTGACGGCATGACTACATACTTACAACCTTCTACCGCTTCTATAACATTTGACTCAGTGGGTTACATGATCTATGAGCGTCACGATCAAATATCCTTTTGTCTTGAACGTTGTTTTCTCTTTCTTTGCTTTTAACCTCTTTTTGCTTGGTATATTCCTGGACTTTACCTTGTTGCCAGAGTTGGACTCCTCGATTATCTGCTGAGAAGGGCGGAGAAGCTTTTCTTTCGTTTCTGCATTTATACTGAAAGCGCTTTTTTGATCTTCATGGACTGTGGCACCCGTTCGCAGTGAAGTTGTTGCCACTGGCGGCAAAGTTTAAGGGATCGCTGTGCTCAACAGTGATAGCAACTTCGCCTTCCGTTTGGGCTGATATCCCAGTTCGCTTTTTTCCGTTGTTCATGTTGAGTTTTTATATTCTACTCCTTGCCGTTTATATCTACCGACGTAACAGTACCTCATTAGCAATGAACGTTATATTTAACTCCTTCTGAGATTGCTTTTAGAGCAATGATTGAAAAGTTTCCAATGCGCCTTCGATAGGTGGCGTGTGCCTGCAATATCGTGTCTCGCCTAGAACAAAGCCATCTTGAAACCATGGCATTATAAGCAGCGACACCCATTTCCCAATGAATACCCTCGCGAAGGATCCAGCCGGCCAAAAAGTGATGAGCAGTTGATGACGAAAATATTCCTAGATGTATATGAGATCTGGCTTAAGCTCTGTCCTGACACTTTGCACTTAACTTAGTTACTGTGAGGGTAGAATATGTATTCAGAGTTTGCACCAGTCTGCCTTTGAGTTTAAAAGACAATAACTTTAGTTAACTGACTTTTCACTAATATGACTATATAAGTACAACATACTTCTATTGAATTCCTTCTACAAAACATAATTTGAACCTGGTTTGGCCCTCCCTCAGTAGCTCCTAGTTCATCAAGTCAGTAGGAAAATGAGCCTCACGTGCTAATATCTTAAAAAATGAATTTCTATATTATTAAATACATATCTAAGCAAGTTTTCCTCGATAGGTATTCAATCCCGAAATTTCGGGATTTTCAAATTTATGGATTATGTAGCTTCGGGATCTTCTTGGAACTATATATGCAAGTGAAAGTAATTATCAGCTTTGAACTACAAAGCATATTTTGAACTAGTATAGACAATTCCTCAGTAACTCTCGGTTCATCCAATCAAGTGTAAATACATTAAAAAATGGAAAAAGAGACTTAACTTATTACTAAATACATACCAAAGCCAGTATTCTACGACGGATTTTCAATCCCGACATTTCGGTATTTTGATATTTCGCGATCATATGACTTTCGGGATTTTCTTTATCCAAACAAATAACTCAGATATATTTTTAGCACCATATGGTTAAACATTAAATCATTCTAATTGCAGTCAAGTTTGAAATACTTCCTGGCATAGAAAAAAACTTTTTCAATCATGACAATTGCTTGAAAATTCTAAATACCTTTCCTCGGAGTTTCGATTCCGAATTTTCGGGATTTTGATATTTCGGGATTATATGACTAAATTTAAATTAAATTTTCGTTATCTAAAAAATAGCTCAGATATATTTTTATTACTTTGAAATATGTACTTCTTGGAAAGCAAACATTTTTTCAAATAAATTTTTTCGAAAATGTTATTTTAGATCAAGGCAGGAAAGTTTGAAAGATTGGTTCATAACGAATTTTTGAATATATTACTCGGGTTCATTTACCGTTACTCATAAGTTTGGCCATATAATTAATGGTTATGTTCAAAATAATTTATTATTATCCATAAAGTTTAGGAAATTTTTCATTACAATTAATTTTTATAGCAAAATTATTATGGCACAACCAAATTATAGCATTTACCAAGTACTAATAAGTTTATTGGTACACCATTTTAAAACACACTTCATTACACGTCCACAAAACCATCGAATTTTCTTCTCTTTGTTTACCTTCATGTCGCCTTCATTTTAACGGAAATCAATAAAATTCTCCGAATTTTTACAACGCCCTCATTCACACGAAATTTATTGAATAACCCTAAAAAATGGTGTCAACGTAAAAGGCGCGAAATAAAATGAAGCTGCGTCGTTGGCTATTCAAGTATGCGTGAAGATGCAAATCGACCAGGATAAGCACGTTTGCGTGCCACGCACAGGACACATCACCGCAGCGCACACTCAACAGCAATTGCTCCGATTATCTGTTGACGCCATCAATACAAATGCGCGCAATAAACGAGACGAAGGGACCGAAGGACATACGGACAGTTGGAACGCGTGTTCAATTGTGCAGAGCGTCGCAAAATTTCCACCTTTATGACTGAGCTATTATTTAAACTATGTGGGCGGATCGGGCGAACTTTATTCGGCTGACTGAATGGCGTAGCGACGGTGGCATTTCGGACGCACTCATTCAAAAAAATATGCTACCTTTTTGTAAGCGTTTCCTATTTTTATTGTCGCCGCACTTGTAGTTCGAGTTGACTGGCTGGCAGCATTTTTGATAACGAACTCCCGACAAAGTTGTTAGACGAAATGTCATCATTTCCGTTTCCTCTCGGTTGCACTAAATATTGACGTGCTTGCGGGCTTTTCTGTGGATTACTTCAGCGCTGTGGCGAGGAAGCGCAAGCAAATGCTTATAACGAAAGGTAAAGTAACGTGGTAGTGAAGAGATTGGCAGCAGCTTTCGTGGGTTGCGAGTTGGACGTCATGCTGTATTGAGTTATTCGGGCTTACGGTGCCATTGCTCACAATTTACCTTCATTTGGTTTTTTTTTTTACACAGTCAGCAAGCTTGGCTTTTCAATGAAGGCTGCCCTATATGGCTGGCATGTGTTTGCATACTTTTGAGTACATACCAGGTCATATAAAAGCGAAGTGTGACCAATCCCGACATTTCTGGATTTTCAGTTGTCGGTGTGTTCAACTTTCGGAATTGCATAGATTTTCAAAATGAATTTGCTTAGTGACTTAGAAGATGTTTTCAATGCTAAATTTGCGGGATTTTCAGTTTTCGGAATTATACAATTTCGGGATTTTGAAGAATTTTTAATCGATTTTGGTTTGTGCTGATAAGCTTGTAAGGCATAAAAATCTTCGGGATTTTCTATTTTCGGGATTGTACAATTTCGGGATTTTGTAGAACTTTGATTTAATTTTGGTTTGTTTTTAACTGTTTTCCAGGATTTTGGGATTACGGGATTTTAGAAATTTTGTATCGATTTGATCGCATTAACTCAAAATTTTTAGAAATAAAGGTACAAATATGAAAAACAAAAATTATTTTATATGAAAATATGAATAATGTGATCTGAAATATGTATCTGTTTTCGTGTTTTTCTTTGTTAAAAATAATTTTCTATAAACATGCTTAATAATTCAACATTAAAATTATTAGCAAATTTGTCTAATCAATTTGATTTATTTATTTACTTATCAGGTTAGAATAAATTTCTTGGTATTTTCGGTATCCCACAAATGACTTTCCAAAGTATTTAATTACTTTTATTTGCTTATTAAATTAAAAATTTGTGTTCGTTTTTAAGTTGTGTAGATATTTCGGGATCCCGAAACGTAGTCCTGAAAATTCGGGATTCCTAGTTTTATTTGCTTAAAATGAAATAATTTTGTTTTCGTTAAGTTGTGTAGATTCTTCGGGATCCCGAAAATTAATCACTCAAACTCATTAATATTTTTAGTTGCTTAAAATATAATAATGATTATTTTTTAAGTTGTGTAAATATTTCGGGATCCCGAAACGTAATCCCGAAAACTCGGAACTTTTATTACCGTTTTTCTACTCTAAGGTATTAGAGTCGTTAGCATTCACCAACAGAAATTGCGAAACGCTATACTGTTGTTGCTGTTGTAACTGCTGCAGAAAATTGGTCAGCAAAAGCGAAAAAGTGAAAACGAAAACATCAACCAAAGCAAAAAAGCCAATGAAATCAGGTAAACCAAGCAACCAACTTGTGATGAAGCTGTCGTCAGCGTTTTACGTGTGCTTCTTAACTGTGCTTTGCTTTTGCTTTCAGCCGTCAGGCTTTTTCTTCGTGTTCTTGCACTCATTCACTACTCAAATATCCTGAAATTTATCATGCCACCACTTCGCTGCTTGAGTTTCGTTCCGCTCATCCGGCGATTTAATGATTATAAGTGGACCATAGAGAGTGGAACTGAATTTTTAATATGCTCCCAACTAAGTAAGCCGGTAAGCAAGCTAGCAAGAGGTAAGGATTTCTGATATTTACTGTCCTTCTTAGGAAAAGTCATTACGATTTACGGGTGGATGCAAGAAACTGCTGTGAACTGCAACTGCTGTGAGCGGTCACCGGTTGTGCAAAACCGGAACTATTTTATTATCAAGCAAGATTTTGGTTATATTGCAAAGCCGGAAATCAAATTGTTTGCGCATTAAAAACCTAAAGCCACCTAAATAACATACAAGTGTAATGTGGACTACGAAATATTCTCGCAACATAATGCTAAGTGAGGTGCTGCTTTGGGTGTTATTGAGTGTGTGGTTTGAGCCTCAAATGCACAACATGTTTATTGGCTATAATATATTATTAGCCATTACTTTAGTCTTAAATATTTAATTTTTATATATTTCACCAAAGAGAGATATGGAGAGTTGTCATTTTAGTAATTCTCACCATCCTTGTATAGTTCGTAACTTTCGGTAACAACCCCAATAGAGTATTTCAGGAACCTAGTGCTATAATTTCTCCGACTGTATATCATTGCTATGAAGAATCATCGCTGAAAGGGACATTCCGAAATCCTCTGCCACTTCGACCACATCCCTGAGTTGAACCAATTTGCCGAGAAGCCTAATATCTTCTACCTACCTTCATTCGACGAATATGCAGATAGATTCGGTAGATTAAAAAGGCACAGTCAGCTTTCTCACAGATGGATCGAAGCTCAAGGGGAAGATTGTAGAGATATTCTTACGTTCAGAACTCTCAATCAAATACTGCTTCAGACTGCCAGATCACTCCAAATTGTTTCAAGCAGAAGTCACAGCCATAAAGCTAGCAGGAAATGCACTGAAGCTACTTAAGTACAGGGTTTGTCCGGTAAGTAATAGGACTGGTTTTCTTCCACCGCTAGTGGTACAGGACGTTCCTATGTAGCTGACGAACGAGCGATTGGTCAGTTGTCTCCGAACACCTGCAGTGGTGCAAGCCGAGAATGCAGCGTTCGTTAGAGCAAAAGTATGCGATTAAATTCTGTGTGCTTACCCAGATGTTGCTTTAGCAAGAAGTGGTGTGTTTCGGAGGCAATCTTCCGGTATTTCCTCGCCCAAGAATAGAAGAATTAGCAAATCCAAGGTAAAAACGATACACATTGTGTTTTTAGACATCAAAGGCATCGTCTACCATGAATTTGTTCGTCTTGGACAAACCGTCAACGCCAAGTTTTACGTGAAAGCCCTCAAGAGACTCAAACGAAGGATTAATCGGGTCCGACAAGACATCGCAACTGATTAGAAGATGCATCGCGACAACGCCCCGGTTCTTGTGCACAGCTGCCTAACCAAGGCCGACAACCCATAGCTTTCACAGCCACCCTACAGCCCAGATGTGGCACCCCCGGACTTTTTTGTTTCCTTGCCTGAAAAGGCCGATGAACATTGGATCCCCTACATTTGATCCCCTAATGTAGCATCTCGGCTCTGAAGGCTATTCCGGAGAATGCCTTCCGTGACGCCTCAAATGTTTGGACGTCGTGCTGAATTATGTTAAATCGACCCAGTCTTATTACTTTCCGGATAAACCCTGTACATACATCTACCAGACTCAATGAAACTTCTTTAACTATTTAGAAAGAAACACAGTAAAACTGCAAAATGATCAAAAATACTCCTAAAAAGTTGTCAACAATCGATTGCCACGGTTGAACGACCACAACTCGGTAACTGAAAACTATGCCACCATTTATCTTAGTTTGTTGAAAGCTTAAGTTACTCGAGGGCATAAAAGTAAATGCTCTAATTATTAGATTTAATTACCAAACTCAAAATCTTTGGAATTTTTACCGGCACCTCAGGCGCTCTAATATGCGACGCACACTGGCGCACAACTGATAAATCATTACTTGCGCCAAACTTTGCAACACTTCGTGAAATTCAATAAGAGTTCAAGTAACTTGCAACTAGGCGGAGAAAAGTTGCAAAATACTTGGATAGTACTTATTGAAAGGGAAATAATAAAATAGAGAATAAAAAAGTATAATGATCGAGTGTTGAATCAATAAAGCTGTAAAGTCGGTGAGTCAATATAAGGTGGAAAAGGTGGGCTCGTATAGCCGCAAGCATAGTGAATGGTATACTTGGAACATCAAAAAAAAAAAAAAAAAAAAAAAAAA
>NW_017535518.1:1881601-1920085 GCF_001853355.1 Bactrocera latifrons | reverse complement strand
TAATTTCTTTGAAGTTAAGCGTATTTTTTTATTTTTTCTTTACATTGCTTCACCTCTTCTATTTCTAATTTAACTTTAAAGTAAGGTACTACGTTGCTTTTTTGATTTCCAGTTGTTTAACCGCATCTGGGTTTTCGTCGCAGATATGTACGCTTTCATTTGTATTTCAGTGATACCTTTGCTGCTAGTATTTCCCCACCTCTCTCTTCAACACCGTCTGCTTGCTGAATTATTGGTCTCGCAGTCATTTAACAATTTTACGCTTCGTTTAATAACCCCGCCGAGGGCCATTGGCAGCCCACAAAATCAACGCATATATACTTTTGCACAACTTTACAGTTACACACACACACACATCTACACTCGTACTTATCCTTCTGAGCATTAGCAGAAAGCAGTTGTCATTGCTGCTTAATATGCCATCTTTGTTTCTATTTGTTTCATTACCGATTTGCCACAACTTTAGCTCATTTTTTCATTAGTTCGCTTTGCTCTCTGGTTCTTTCCTTCGCTTTTTGCTTTAACTTCACATTTACTTCGCAGTTTCTTCGCTTGCTCAGCATTTGCAACAAAGAAAAATTAATTTTGTGGAAATGCTCTAAAAGCATATTCAATATTCTTATACTTCATTTCCATTTCCGTTTTCAACTCACTTTGACTTCATTTGCACCAATTTCCTTCGAGGCAGCATTTTGCACAATCGAACCTACATTTTATTGTGCTTTGACTTCTCTGTCATCTAATTACAATATTTTAAAGTTTTTCATAATTTCTTGTGGTCCTTCCAGGCGCCCCATTAACCTGCGGCGCATTTATAAAACGAAAGTAGCATTTCATTGTGTGCCGCAAATAATTATTTTAAACTGTTGCCATACAAATGTGGGTAGTTTCAGCTAATTGCGGTTGTTTAAATTATTGAAGAATATCAGAAAATTAAATTAAAAGCTGTTTTGTATTTTTTTCTTTCTCCAAGTTAGAAAACCGATTATTCCTGTTGGCTGAGAATAAATGAAGGAAAAAATTTTTCGGAAATAATGATAATTTTCTCACTGCTTCTCGAAGAAATAACAAGTGATGCCAAAAGTCTGGAAGAAACGAAAAATCTAAAACACTACGCAAGCTTATACTTCAGTATAGATATTCATACCCATCCTTCATTTCCACTGTCACCTGAGTTTGAGTAAATCAGTGATAACTAATCTTCCACAAAAATATATTGGGTAGTCGAAAAAGTCTTTTCGTATTTCTAATGAAACTTTAACTTATTTTTTTATATGTATAATAAACTTTAATATACCAAATATGTACCATTTTAATCGACCATTGCCATTTTTGCGCTAGAGACATTATTCTATGAGTGTAAAACTTTTCTGGTTTCTCGGCGAAAAACTAAAAGTAATTTTCACAGGCTTCTCTTGAAGTCAACTTTACTCCATTAAGGGAGTTCTGCATTCACCAGCCTAATGGTACGTGCAAGGTCAGGGGTGGTGGTGGAGGCATCAAAACTTCTCAGCTAAGCTCACGCCGAGTTATCAAATCGATCCGTTAAATTTTTCACATAAAATTTATGTTGTACCCAAGCATCGAGCTTATTTTTGTAGCCAACCCTTTTAAATGGTTCAAAACCCATTTGTCCATGATTGTTATATTCTTAGCGAGACCATGGCTGCTTGTCAATATTTGTCACAACTTCATCTACTTTTTTAACAATAGGTCGACCAGAGTGAGGTGCATTTTTCACATCGAAATTTCTGGAACGGAAACGAGCAAACCAATAAGTAATATTAAGTGAAACTACTTCTGTCCGGTATGCTTTTTGTGGATAGCTATTCGTGGTTTATCACTTGACGTATTCTAAGTATTCTGTGTCTAGTTTTCTAGATTAGATAGATAGATCTGGGCATTCACAAACAATGATGAAACTGTTTCCTTATTCCCTTTTAGCTAACAGCTGATTAGGGCAGACTTATTTTTTGCGCGTGTTATAATAGCTGTGAGTCAAAAAATACCATTTCCTAAACTATGTAATAAGACCATAGTTCCAATCTTATCATACTTGGGCCTATTGCGCTTTGTTATCTTGGAGTGTCTTATTGAATTCAATCTGCTAAGAGCTATTTTTCTAAGTAAGTATATAGAGCTTGATCGTTTACAGTGGATCGTTCGCTTCGGATTCATCTGAAGATAATATTAGTTTGGCCAACTCGTTTGCTTTTTCGTTACCAAAAATATTCCTGTGGTTAGGAACAGTGCCAGTGAATTTAAAGCCTTTCTCAAATAACATTAATTTTTAAACGGAAAAATCGCCAGACGAACCCTTTTGCACCGTATACAAATACCTTTACAGATTATATTTGCGTGCTCAGTTTCAATTGCTCAGTGCGATTTAATTTTGATCCCTTCATAAATCTCAAGAACCAGTCATCTTACTACCTTTCATCCAAAAAAAGTTACTGGAGAATCATAGATTTCGATATCCGAAGTGCTGAGAGTTGTAGAATTTTGGTTAAAAATACATGAGACTACATAGCTATTATATAACTATAATATATATTATGGCTTATAAGTACATGATGAAAATACATAAATCAATTTTGGTTCAAATCGAAATTTCTAAGTATGAATTCGGTATTAATTTTTTATTTTGCTTCCAAAATATACACAATAAATAATTTTTTAATAATTTATTTTTTCCTACTACATTACTAATTTGTATAAGGACAAATCTGGGCGTTTTTGAACTACTTCGCTTTCAGTGCAAATATTCCAGTATCCAATCCAATGATCTTTTCATTACTTCGGTGTCAGACAAGAATTTTTGGTTTCTTTGCTTAGATGGATGTTATACTTCAGTTTCAGTGCACTTAACCCCATCAAACAAGCAACATATTTTAGTAAAATTATATTTTTTCTTGGAGACGTCGTTTTAAGGAATTATTGGTCCAAAAAAAGCGAGTTGGATATAAAATATTAATTTATTGAAAGTCATTGTAGAATCTAAAATTAGATAAATGTGGCGTCTTAGGTGCTATCAGATATTATTTTAATGGTAAAATAAATCAACGTTTCAACAAATATTTAATCGTAGTAACTTCTTAATGCACTTTTTTGCCAAGCTCACATACTTAAAATAATTAAACATTTTTGCTTCAACGATGCCATATTTTTACTTTTAACTCTACCACATGTCGAGCCTTCTAGAAAAGCATATTTGTTGTCTTCGTTGTTGCCATGAAAAAGCCACTAATTAAAGCCATCTGCTACTTGAACGCAAATGCTCGTCATTTTCAATTCTAAGAAATTTGTGAATTTTACGAAGCACCCTGCAGCCATTACAACACTGTAGGGAGAAATAGAAAAGCCTCGACGCACCAAAGTGTGCTTAACATTGCTGACAGCAATTAACTGTAAATTAAAACCCTCAACGCCATTGTAACGCAACGAAGTGAAGCAAAAGTATGTGGTAAAGTAAAATGGAGGGAATTACAGCAAAGCTGGAAAATGAAATGCAAAACACAGAAACTGAGAAAATCGAAAAGTGGGAAAAGGGCGAATTTATTTTCAAATAAAAGAAACCAATATACTTTACAATGAACTTTCAGGCAATGGGAAAATAATTTCGAAAGTAGCCAAACTTATTGCGTAAAGCATGAAATAAAGAGTTGGCGCCACCTCACATACACACAAACATACACTTAGCGGCCGGTGTAGTATACCTACATACACTTATAAGTTAGTATATACATACACACAATAGCTAGCCGGCGGCGACCGCAGCAGAAATGCCAAAAATGTCGAGAATTTCATTAGTGCGAGAAACCAACAGGCAGAGCAAAGATTTCATTCTTCGAAAATGGCAAGCAACTTATGTTAATACGGCTATGGAAATGAGTATGTGTGTGTATATATGCTTGAGTGTGTGTACTATGTAGTAGTGATTATGCAATTGTGTAGAGGTTGGCTTGCGAAATTGAAACCCGAAAATGCTAAAACCTTGCAGAAAAATAGGAAAACCCACTCAGACAAATTTTAATTAAACAACAAAAAATTTATTTGCCACATTTTACAAATTGGCAATAATAAGCAGAAGAGACTTTTAATTTGTTTTTTTTGTGGCGAAAATTATTTTAGGAGTCTCTTGTTACTTTTAAGATTCGAAATCAACAGTAAGTCATTATTTGGGTTACTCTACAGGTTATTGTTTTGCATACTTTTAGGCGTTTGAATTGATGATTAAACATGAAGCTGTACTCTAAATGCGGCACACTTTTAGGCGTTTGAATTGATGGATTGTTTGACATACTTTAAAGCGTTTGAATTGATGTTTAGACAGGAATACACTGATACATTTGTAGTGTTTCCTTAAATTGCGTCCACGAGCCATATAACCGCATGATTTTCCTTAATAAACAATAAGTAGAGGAATTCAAACTGTTAGAACCGTGGTTATAATGGCTATTATGTGAAGACAATGCCTAATTTTAGGCGCATGCTGACCTTTAACACGGCATATCATAATAGAAGTGCTTTTGAAAACTTTAAACAATAACGAAACATCAAAGTAGGAGCACAGACTACTAGCGAACAGTTACTGATGCCACACACTCACTCTCATTCCTTTCCCGCACTCTCTCCCGCCAAACTAGTAATTAATGTCGAGCGTTTGCGGCAACTATTTAATGTTCGCTTGCGGCATTCACTAGATTTCCATAACTTGTGGCTGATGTCTGGTTACGTAAGCTATGCACAAATACAAAATATATTTGTACGCATTCATACACACACATAAAATGGCTGCCAGGCGCATCCATAAAATGTTCTAAGTTTTGTAATTTGCTCGCAAGTTTGTGATTGATAATGAGCATGAAATATAAACTATTGTTGTTGTTGTTTTTCTTGAAAGTTTCAAAATGAAAATTTATGTTGAAATTCCATTGAGCGAAGCGTTTACAGCCGAGTTGATAACTTTGATAATGCGCACTTATAACGATATGAGTTTAATGCCAAGGAATGCTTTGAAAAAGCAAAGTAAAAGCAGCATCTTGAAAGCAACTGAAAGAAGTACTCAGTTTTTGTCTAAGTCAAGTTATTTCAAAGGCGAGTGTGACACGAGAAGACACTCAAATGAAGAAACAAAGGCTTTTTGTCACTACTTATAAAGTGAAAAGACAGGCAGCCGAAGTATAAAGAAGTAAGTAGTATGGGGATATTCAGCATAGCAAAACAGAAATAATAAAAAAAGATTAAGTAAAAGCCCAAAGTCGTGCTTTTTTTTTTTTTTTTAAATAAAATAAAGATTATATGAACTTAATCCTAAGGTTTGAAAACCTTTAAGTATTTGATCATTGAAAGGAGAGTTCACTCAAAAGTATTGCTTAGAGGATCGAAAGTATTTCATTACAAATTTGTCTGCAATTATACTTAGACAACATTGTGACAAGCATTTTGTATTAAAAACTCCAACAATATGTGCAATATGTACGTATCATTGTCACAACCAATTTATAGAAGAAAGTCGAAAATTCGTTTGACATCACTGACACTAAAACGAAAATATCTTCGGTTCCAGGCATACAAACCCAGCTAACGAAGTCTCTACTAAACTTTTTTTTCCCAATAACAACCTGAGCAACAATCTGAGCAACAACCAATATGAGCGAACCCTATATCTTTGAAACAAGAAAATTTTCTTCGTGATTCAACTGAATGAGCTACCCAAAACCACAAGCCATAACTACATGTTATCAAGAAATTCCCGTATTTGGTCACAAAACGATACCTACGATACGTAATCGATAACACCGACTTTGACAGACTTAGTAATAAATATTAAAGCTAATTGTGTGTAACTATAAGAACCAAAACTATCGGTAAGAAGGTTTTGCTACATTATTGAAAAACTAAAAATCTTTAGCTATCACATTTTATAGTGGGCGCTATCACACGGTTTATTAATGAAAATATTTAATTAAGAAAAAATTATATGTACTTGAACCTTGGGTATCTTGACCTACGCTAAATTCATTTGAGAAATGAAAAAAATTATTACATTAGGTTGATCGCTTGATTTGCCCTTAGTAGATTAGGTTAGCGATTGGTTCAAACGGTACAACTACGTTAAATGGAGCCTTACCACGGGTGATGAACTAACCAGAGCTGTTACAGTTTAACTCAGACAGCAAGATTTTAATGGGCGATCCAAGTGGATGTAGTTTTTTCAATAGCTCCTGTGTAACAGTTTTCGCTATGCTATGCCAGTAGCTGTCCAGCGCTTGCTAAACTCTCACGATTTTATACAATTTTTCTACTGTAGACACAATATTTTTCCCCTAACCCTAGTTGTATGCTTTGTTTTTAGAACTCAACTCTTATTTATCTAATTTAAATATGCGGGTGATAATTTCTTGAAGCTTTTAAACCGAAAAAGAAGGAAAACTTATCTATTGTATTAGCTTTTAATTGGTAAAAAATATATATATTTTTTTGCTTAAAACAGATCATATTCGCTGTAAAAGAATGGGAATAAAAAGTATAGCGTTTCTTCCGAAAACTCTTTCATTTAATGATCATGCTCTATCAGAAGCAACCTGCCAAAATTGTTTTGACTGACTCAGAGATAATGGTTTTGATGTGAAAAATTAAGAACGTGGAAGACCACCAAAAAAAATACGTCGAATTACAAGCAATGGAGGAAGCTGATACTTTGAGACAAATGAGTCGAAAAGAAAAAAAAAAAACATTTTAAACAAATAATTTCAGACCATTTGAAAGCTATGGAAAAGTCCCAAATGTGTGGAAAATGGGTGTCTCATGACAAACAAAGTGTCTTACGACTCTGTGTTTGGTCTGATCAGAAGAGTGTGGTATATCATGAGTTTTCAAAACCTGGTGAATCGGGTAATAATAATTGCTACATGAAAAACTACCAGAATGGGTCAGAAGACACGACAAAGTAATTGTTTTACACGACAATGCAGCTGCACACAAAGCAAAAACGGTTCAGCATAGAACTGACGCGCATTGGCTGAACAGCATCCTACGCAGAAGTCGAAAAGTGGGTGTCTGATTGTTATGCTGCAAAAGACGAACATTTCTATTGGTATGGTAATCACAAATTGCCAAAAAGGTGCACAAAATTTTTAAAAGGCAATGGTTAATATTTAAAATATATTTTTTTTACTTTTCCATTCAAATTTAGTAGGTATTTCATGTTCACAAAAAAAAAAAAAAACCACTAATTTCATTCCGGTACACCTGTAAAGTTTGAAGAGTTCTATATGTGATAGCAGACTTTGCTAACAGATGTTATCAGGTTGCGTTTTAAGCTGCTATGAGGTAGAATAACAAAATAACAAGTCGCTTTTGCATTCGTGTAGTCAAGCATTAACTATATGTACACTAACAAAATTGCAAATTTAATGGCATACCTATACTACTTATATACAAAATTACACATACACTGTGCATGACGAGTTCAATGTCAGTCACAGAGTGGAGCACTTTGCATAATATGCAAAATTATTTTCGCTTCTCATTTATAGTATGTATTTTTTTTTTCGTTTTTTCTCAGTAGTTCACAGCCACTACACAGCTGGAAAAGTTCGCTTTGTGTTAATAATAATGTCACATATGCGGCGTTCATAATGCATAATTATGTACATATACATACAAAATGTAAATTTGTTTTTCAGCTTTTTTTTTGTTGTTTTCGCTTTTGTAAATATTCATTTCCCTGTAGAACCATACATTTCCTTATGCAATTGTGGCAAACTTGTGCGACGGCATAATTAAATACCAGCAGAGGTACTTTTACGGTGAATTCATTGATTGTTGTATTTCCGCTTCCGGTTTGGAAAATGAGTGCAAGGTTGTGTATTTAAAACTTTAAATTTGGTCGTATTTAAGAATGTGGTGTGAAGAAAAATGGTAATAATTTCACAATTTCAAGTCGATGAGAGCGGGAGAGGAAATAGAAGGAGATAGAAAGAAAAAAGGGAAACAGGCAGGATAAGAGAAGGATTGCGAGGGAGAAGGAGCATTTCTTCGCAGAACAATATGATTTTAAGAGGAAACGAACTTGCTTTTTATATTTGTGGGTTAGAGAACAAACAAAAAAAAAAAAAAAAAAATAAAAATTTTAATCATCGAAAATCGCTTTACTGTTTCTCTATAAAAATCCAGATTAAGATCTCTATAACTTTGTATGAGTTTGAATAAATTTTCGTCGACCTATTAGTTTATCTTTGATATAGGGGAATGAATATGCGTTGAATGATTCATCAAATTGGTGTTTTGAGTACTCAAAAATACGATTGTGTCAGTCGGCATGTTAGAGTTTGCATTGTCGAGATGAAGACTGATCCGTCTTCGGCGATTAGTGGCATACGCGTAAATCCACATTTCATCATCTCAACTCGAAAGCACAGCTATCGTATTTTTTAACATTTTTTGTGACCAATCGGCATGAGCCTTTTTTGAGCGATAAAGAAATTGCGTGCGATCAACCGTAAAAAAAATAACTTTTACAGTCCAATGTACAGATATAGAAAAATTATGACCTGTGATAGAGTTTTATGGCCAAAAACTAAGTTAAGTTCATAATTGCACTGTTGCTGAGAAAGAAAGTTGTAAAAAATAAACTGCCGAAAATGTTCGCGATTAAATTAAATTTTTTGATCGAGAAGAATATTTTAAGTTACTGTAAGCAACACAAACAGTGCTCGTATGTCAAAACATTCTGAGTTTCTAAAGCACCAAAAATGTCAAATATTACGATAAAGTTGGGAGATTGCCAGATTACTACACTAGGGTTGCCAGATCCCGAAATATAAAATGCAACTTACGTATCGACTCAAAGGTCTATTAAGGGGTTTCATGGGTTTCCACGGGTAAAAAACAGCATTTTTCCAACAATTTGAACAAATTAAATATTTTATTAGAATTATTTATTGTTACAAACATAAAGAAATTCTGAAATTTTTGAAAACAAAATATTTCAAACTCAGCCATTGCGGCACCACTTTCGCTGACCACTCGAAAAAAATGCGCTCACTTTGACAGGTTAACTCTCTACTGCATCATCTAGATTGAAAAAATACGTGTTTTTGCAGACAAAGTAAAAAAAAATGGAAAATTGGATATTTGGCAGACATTTCAACAAAACAAAAAAGCCTCTAAGAACTATATCATAAAGACCTGTGTAAAATTTCGTAAAGATCTGTTGAATAGCTTTCGAGAAATCAATTTGAAAATTTAAGACAATATTTCAAAGACGTTGCAGAATTTTATAAGATAATAAAAAAAACGATTTTTTTAAACCTAAGGTTGGTTGGTAACCCACCCTAACTATCTATATCTATCTATCATATTTTTCACAAAACAAAAAAAAAAAAAAAAAAAAAAAAAAAAATAGTTTGCTCGGCCACTTTAAATATGCTATAGTGATCCGATATAAGAAGTTGTAATCGATATTTCAAAACTATGAGATTGGTTCGCGTATAATCAAACGAATAAGCTTGGCTAAATCGCCTCAGCTCGTCACATTGTTTAATTTTGTTCAAGATGTAAATATATTATCGTAGGTCGAATGCTTCCAGAACATTTATATGCAATATATGACTGCTCCACACTCCCTTCGATAAAGTATTCGAAGTCCACCACTGTCAACTCTCACTTCATTCCAAATATATTATCAAGCCATATCAAAATTTAAATATACCCAAACTTATTTAAAAACTTATTATTACTATGACTTTTCCCACTGATTATTATCATTATCATTATCAATGTCGCAACGTCGACGTCGACTGGCAACACTTTGCAGTGACATTGGCAACAAAAAGTTCAGCGCTGCACAGCCACAATTGTATTTCAGCTCCGGCGTGAATAAGCATAAAAATGCCTATTTACATATAAAAACTTGTTTCTTATTGTTCTACATGCCTGTGTGCCATTTGCCTGCACAGCTATGCTGCCATTGTTGCACCGCTTCGTTGCAAGTTTTTGCTTTTCCATCGCGCTGCTACTGTTGCTGACGGCATAATTGTTGCACATAACACGTGACTTGTCGCTGCGCTTTTGTATGTGTGCCTGTTGGCTTTGTAATGCGACATGCAACACTTTGTTGCAAGCGACATTTGTGTTTAACTGCATGCATGTTACTACACAAAGCGCGCATGTAACAATGTTTGCGTTAATAGTTAATGACACTAAGGACCTTTATTGCCATGTATACGTACAAAGCTATATATATATATGCATGCGAATGGGTATATAAATTGTTCGAAGGTATACTGCGGTTTTCTTTGTGCGATATGCGACTTTTGTTGTTGTGTTGTTTTTGTGCGCTGCTCACATTGTTGGCTTGTTATTGTATTAATAATGGTATTTACCGGCACTAATAGAATGAATTAGATTATTAGTTCTAAAAGCGTGTTTTGTTTGTGTTGTTGTTATAATTGCAACTGACAATGCATTTACTGGAAAGTCACAAAGAACGCGTTACTACTGAATTTTGTTTTGGAGCAGTGTTTCATTTAAAATATAAATAAAGTTTTATCCTTTTATATACCAAATAATAATAATTTTATGTACACTTCGTTAGTATTTTGTACTATATAACAATTTTTAATCACCACTTCACATCTTCGCTGCATGTTGTGCATCAGTTTTTGCCATTGTTCCTTTGGGATTGAACACCAAGACTCCTCAATTTCAGCACATAAATCATCAACGTTTTTGAGTTTTTTGCTTGCTATTTTGGTCTTGATATCATATGTGATATGTCATAAATTTTCTCTTGAGTTTTGCGCAGCCCAAACCAATATTTTAATTTTTTCATTGTCGACTCAATGCTTTACTTCCTTCGCACTGTGCTTCAAATGATTGCCTTGTATAAATGTTCAGTTTATGGACATGGATTCAATTACCACTGGCTCCATTTTATTCTTCACTATACCCAATTACTAAAGCCAGTAATTTTTACCATTTATTCGAAGAACTGGCTCCACACCGTGCCATGAAAACGCGGTCCAAACCATGATACTTACACCGCCATGCTTAATGGTTTTTTTTGCTATATCTTGTTTTAAGGGCTTGACTTTTTGTGCGACTTTGAAATGTTTTTTTATCTAAACCCATTCTATTTATTTTGGATGCGTTGCTCGAAAGCACGTTTCTCCAAAATTGTGCTGGCTTGTTTCGTTAAGAGTTTACAACTGCCTAATTTGAATGTGGGGAAATTGCGTTGTGTAGTTTTGACAGGGGTACTTTCTTTCTGGTAATTTGTTCAAAAAGTTGAGCTTGGTTGAGTCGTCTTCTTACAAGTTTTTTGGTCGAAAGACTAGTGAGCTTTTTTATTTTTTGGAAAATTTGAGGACAAAATAGCAGCTTACCAAATAAATATTTTTTTGGTTAAAAAATTACATTTCATAAAATTACTAACCGAAATCTTGTTCTTTCAATAAGAACCTGATAACTATATCGTAGAAGATAGTCTAAATATTTCAAGTCCATTCATCCAACCGTTTCGGTGTGGTCTTCTCAACGACTCTGAAAACAGCATTTTAAGAAAAACGCGTATAAAGCTTTGGGAGGCGATTATAGTAGCTCAAAAAATTCCCACTAATATGCTCATATCTTCGAAAATTTTTGCCTCATCGATTTCGCAGATAGAACTCGATTTTTTGAAAATTACAAGCAGCTATAATCCCTTAAGATATAAATTTCAGTTTAATACCAGCTGGTATTTCAAATCATATGAGGTTCGATAAGTCCTCAGCATAGACAAGAAAAACGATAAGTTTGGAAAAATGGCGCGTGATTTCTCAACATAGTCTCTTGTTAGTTCGTTACACTTGTCCCTAAGGAAGCTCTAACTTTTCTCAACTGTCTGTAAAATTTTTTGGATGTCTGTAAAATATTCCTTTCGAGTATTCTCTTTTCATTTGACTACAATTTCTACTTGGCGAATTACGCATTCGTGGCTAGACTCGCCCAATTAGGCTAGGGAATGTGAATTTTAAAAAAGGGGACTCTTGGTTTTTATGCTAATATCATTAATTTCTTAGAAAACAATTCGTCGATTCAAGTTCACTATTTCGGCTGCTTCTTGGTCTCTTGTGTGTTTTAGTGGATTCGAGTTTCGCTAACAGCCATCAAATGACGCCGAAACTTCGTCGATTTGCGCTTAAGTAATGTCGAACACTATGATGTGGTCCCACGGTTTCGCTTTTTGTCCGAAATGCGAATGCACCACAGTTTTCGGATGCCTAATGTTGTACAAATGATTAGAGCCCAGTCTTTTGACTTGGCTAGAAACAAAACTATTAGAAGACATTCGTAAATTAAAATGTTTTAGAATATAGTAAATTTGATGAGGACGAAGTCGCCATAGAATGGTGAGGTTAAGTACTCATATCGCTGGTTGTAAAGTTATATAGAGGAGTGTGAGAAGAAAAGCCTCCAGACACACTCTATTCTATTTTCCAGCCTTTTTTTTTGGGTAAAACATTGAACTGGCGTTCTAAGCTGTCCAAATGAGATAACTCTTTGAATAGAAGTAGCTCGGTTTATATAAATCAGCATTTCAATATAAACATATGATCTTCTAATATCAATTAATCTTTATTTTCAATTTTCAATTCAATTTTCTTCTCCAGGCAATTATTTTTTTTTATCAATCCACATTTGTAAATGAAATAATTAAATTTTTTGTCTCAATTTTCATAAAATATCTAACTAATTCGGCATGACCATTGGGGTCTGTCTAAAATATGCACAAATTTATAAAGATATTTTGTCAAGATAAGTCGCTTAAACCATTATAATTATAATTTAATTAATTTTAAAATAAGTTCACGCTTAAAAAATAATTATAAATAATTTAATTCTAACATTAATTATATAATATATAAATTGCTTTTTCGAAAAAATATTAACATTTCTTGCGTTCTTTAGAAATCAATATCCCAACCGCTCGTTTCATCGGGCGGATCGTAGTCATTCTCCACACCAGCTGGTCCAAAGTACTGCAAATCGGTGTTGCAAGTTATGGGACGCTTGATCGGTGACGGCAATTGTTTGTATTTCAACTTATTCCAGTCCAAATTGTCAAACCAACTGTAATATAATTCTATTTTATAATAATCTCTTCTTCCATGCTTTCAAAACTCACCTATGCCGTTTAATATCTAAAATGCCGCGTCGCTGATAACCCAGCCGCTCTGCAGGCAATTGCTTACATAAATGTTTGATGAGTCCCTGTGCTGAACGCGGTATCTTCGAGGGCATTTGTATGACGTCAATGCCGCCTAATATCTGCTGGTAAATTTTGATTTGATTTTGTCCGCGAAATGGTGTTTTACCCACAAGCAATTCGAATATCAATATGCCCAGAGCCCAATAGTCGACAGCGCGATCATGGCCGCGATCCAAAATGATCTCCGGCGCGACATATTCGGGTGTGCCGGCAAAGGTGTTCGTTTTTTGATTGGGTGGTATGTGCTTGGCGAAGCCGAAATCAACCTTTGTAGTGAATTCAAAAATAAGTTGTTTTATGTTCCTTTTTCAGTACTAAAGTGTGCTTTAACTTACCAACTTACAATACCCATCCGTCGTTAACATTAAATTCTCCGGCTTCAAATCCCTATAAATAATATTATGTGCGTGCAAAAAGTCGAAAGCTTCCACCACGCAACCGGCAATGAATTTGGCAGTGCGCTCATCGAAGAAGCGGCGCTGCGACATAACCGTCCAAACATCGCCGCCCATGCAAGCTTCCATTAGGAAGTAAACGAATTTTTCATTGCGGAAAGTCTTATATAACCTAAAAGAAAGCAAATAGTGTAAGCTTTAAAGCTCAAAGTGTGTGAAACTTTCGCATAAGTCTTACTCTATTATGAACGGTGAGCTGCGACACTTCATCATGACATGTTTTTCGCTATAAACATGCTCTACCTGATCTTGTTTGATGACATCGATTTTTTTGATGATTTTCAATGCGAAAGTTTTATCATTGTACGTCACCAAATCCACACAACCGAAAGCGCCAGCACCCAATGTTGCCACCTTTTTTAGATCAGTTAGCTGTATGTGTGCGTATTCGTTGTCAAATTCAGATTGTCGCGTGCTCTGCTTGCGTTCGGCCGATTTACGTTCTTCGGGCTTCTCGCGCAGCTGTGGTATGGTGCCAAGATAACTGATGAAGGCTCTATTGGTTGAAAATATCGATATTTTTGTAATTTTGTTCGAAAAATAATTTTATATTTATTAAATTAAATGAATTGAGTAATCGCAGGAGGTGAAAGCTCATGAAGTTGAGAGGAAATTTCTTGGTAAAAGCTCTAACCGCAAGCTCAAGGGAATTTGTAAAAGCTCTTAAAATTGTTATCTGCTAAAGGCCTTAAGTGAAAACTAAAGCTAAATTGATAAACTGTGAAAGCTCTTAGATGTATCTGGTAAAACGAAAGCTCTAGAAAAATCCTAAAAACTCGAAAAAAATGTATCTGGTGATAGCGCAAGTGAAAACTAATTAGTCGCGAAAGTTGTTAAAATGGAAACTTATTTGATGTAAGCTCATTAGTGAAAGTTTAAGTGAACTCTCACTCATTCTTCGTTCAATTTAAGTACTTTACTGCCTGGCGTATTGATGTATGTTACACACTAGCTCGTAGTATTATTACATAATGAAATCAGTAAATCGTGAAAGCTCTGACCAAATGCTCAAGTGAAAATTTTTAAAACGTGAAAGCTCTTATGTTATAAATGTATTTGGTGAAATTCAAAAGTTCGATTGATAGCATACTTACTCTCTGTCTAACTTGAGCACTTCAGTGCCTGGCGCATCCGCATATACGCTGGCTTGCCGTCGGTCCGCATTCAGCAGCGCTTGTTCACCGAAGTAATCACCACGTTTCCGTCGATCTACCACACGTTCCACATTTTGCTCATTTTTCTTTTTGATAGTCACCGTACCACCACGTATAATGAAGAACTCATTGCCCACTTCGCCTTCGCGCACTATGCAGGCATTGGGTTCGTAGTATTTCTGTGCGTCAAAGGAATTCAAAATTTTATATTGACTCTATACACCATACTCTCTACTCACCCGCTGCAGCAGATCCACCACTTTATTGAGCACCGCATCCGAGAGATCATTAAGGAATGGCGCCGCACGTAAAAATGTTAAATTCTCATCCCGTTCTTTTGACTCGGAGAGCACCATAATCTGACGGAATGTCTCACGTGTGATTTTCCACACGCGCGCATTTGTCGTCGCTATAAAGAAGAGGAAGAGAGAACATTATGTGCGTCTCATTAGGCAGCACCATTTCGTTTGTGAATTGCGCTCACCTCTAACCGATGCCAAACGATTAGCATTATAAAGTATGGCCAATTCACCGAAAACTGTCGTCGGCCCAAAACTACCCACCACCTTGCCACCCTTGATCACATCGAAGTAACCCGTTTCGGAGACATAAATTTCCGAACCCTCATCATTTTCATGTATAATGTAAGAGTCCTTTTTGTAGAATGTTGGCGCCATCGCATCGATGACCATCTCCTTGCGCTCCTTGTCCATATAGTTGTTGAGGAAGTCATTGCGTTCGATGGCCTTGCGTATGAGATTGCGTGTTCTGCATGCCAAGCGAGGGATAAGCCATTGTGTAAATGTGTGCAAAGAGAGTGGATGTATGTGTGTATACATATGTATTATTACTTTGCTTTAGTATGTGTGTGGTAATAAATTTTTAGAGATTTCGCTTACTCATTATCCTTTTCAATGAATTCGATATGTACGTCCTTCTTGGCGGGCAAATTAGGACGCGTGAATATCAGACCGCCCTCGACGCGATGAACCTGTGGTGTGTCGCTGTTATCACTTTCCTTTGGCGTTGATGTTTGCTCCTTCGCGTTGTTCGTTGTTCATGTGTGCGCGTGTGCATGTGTGTGTGAAGAAGTAATAAATATATGGAGGTTGTTAAAATAAATGTGTGTTGCGAAATTGAGATAACAAATAGGGGCACAATTGAGCAATAAATCGAAGGTCTGACAGCAGTGTACTTTTCGAAATTGAGCTATAAACAGTGCAATTTCGCAAACTTAATTGGAGCTACCGAAGTGGCATTGGGGTGGCGCTTTAAAAAGCACGTAATGTGGACCTAGGCCAATATACGTTTGTTGAGCATGATTTTTAACAGGAGAATATTTCAGAAATGATTATTTTTCTCTCTAATAATCATAATAATAATATTAATAATAACTCTAACTTTATTCTCATTAAATACCAACTTTTCTTTGGAAAGATTTTCGATATTTTAGTTAAATTTTCGTGAGTTGAAATTAGGTATACCATTGTATTTTTATTCTACTACAGGATTATACGGGTGAGATTGGGGTAATGAAAGTCTTTTTAGATGTTACATTGTTAAGTAGCAGGGACGAGAGAATCCAGTTGAGTGTAGGAATCGCCAAACTACATTTTAAGCTCTGATCCGGCTTGGTTTTTTGAGCGAGAAAGTTATAGTATAGGAATCCGTAAGTAAGTAATTCAATTTAGGTTGAGCTTTAATGCTGCTGGAGTCTTCTTATAAGAACTGTCAAGCTAGGTCTTCGTTTAGGGTTCACCATGGAATCAGATGTTACTGTAATGGGTTATTACCTCCAGACTCTTGGAAACTTTACTACAAACTGCGATTTGAATTGCGGCTGCTGAGCTCAGTTTCGATTTGGTTATTTTGAGTTACACGATAGGGTTCTATTAGTTAAAAATTTCTTGGGGTTAGCTTAGAGTGTATCAGTAGTAGAGTCTATTGTATGCTCTTATAAGTTAAGACTAGGACGAACTATCTTATCTTTATTTGAGTTTGACCATGAAGGCATGCGATACTGCGATGATTTAACTATGATCTAGAGACTATTGACTTTACTCTTATAAATTTCAATTCGTTCCGATTCGCAATTGTCTAACGAAAGTTATCAATTGGTTATTTTTGATTAGAAAGCTACAGAAAAAGATTCAGTAGTTTTTTGGGATTAGCTTGGGTTTTTTTTCTCGTAAGCCCTTGGAAGTTAAGCGTAGGTCTAATTGTTTTAGCTTATTTTAGATTCGAACCTTAAGTCATATGTCGCTGTGATGACTTGAATTTGATCAAAAATCCTTAGAGTTTCTAATGACAAGCAGCGTTTCGGAAATCAAATTCAGAGTTTCAGAAATATCACCTACAATATTCTAAGCCCCTGGATCTTTCTTTTAGCACTTAATGTAATTCTCAGTCGACTTATAAGAGATTAGTTCACAATATTGTATTCGTAATATTTTTCCTTCTAGCGAATGTATCTCTTAAGAATAATACCTACTTTTGAATCTCAATTGAAATCTTCTGCGTTCTACATCTAACCACTCATTTCTCCCAAAGTCATATACCCATTACATTTCATAGTTTGCAAAAATTTACTAAATCTGCCTCTGGAAGTAAAAAATTGGGTTCAAAGGAAAGTTTTGCCCACAAATTCTGAAAAACTTGAGCACTATTAACATCTCTCACGTCGATTCGGAGTCTGATTGTCGCGGTTCGAAAATATAATAAATAAATAATAAATTCGCCAATAATATTTTTAAACTTTGGACCATTCTTTTACCACCGGATTTATACAAACGAGAATCTTATTATTTTTTCTTCACGGCTAAGGTGACTATTTATGAAGTGAACTAAGTCTCCTCATAAGAAATATTATAATATTGCGTGTGACTTCCTGGTAACATCTGTGTTCTTTCTAGCGAACCCCAGAACGTATACTTTATAACTTCAACTGACGTTTTGTTTCTACTGCATTCCAAATCAAATCAATTCAACATTTAAGCATACGATTACAGCCACTCTAACCTTCTCATCTAAAAGTGTCTATTGTTGTCGTTGTTTTGGTGGCAGAATTGTGCCGAGTTGACAGTCCTTGACCGGACAGAAATTTCGGATCCATTCCGGACGTCCAGGTCAAAAAAGTTTCGGTCTATTGTTATTGCAATGTTTACAAATTTTTAAAGCTTTGATAAATTTGGAGAAGGGAGCTCTGTTGAGAGAGCCTAACGCTCACCTCAGATTCCGAAAATATAGGATATGAAGTCATTCTCCATGAGATGGATATTCACAGATGCCAAAATAGCAAATATATCAATTAATAGTAAACATTGTTTACGTTTTTGGCCTAAAAGTTCAAAAGGTCTGTGCCTAATGATGCGGTAATGTTTATAGCTAGGGGCTGAAGGTTGCGAAAGATATGTATCATTTGGAGAATAAAGCTCTGCTGAGTTATCTTTGTTTGTCACCCGGACTTTCGAAATATGGTTATGCAGAAATTCTCGATGAGAAGGACATTCTCAGATGCCAAACTAGCCAAGATATCAGTTAGAAAATAATTGAGATTTTGTACAGCGATTTATGCCCTCTTGTTGCTTAGTATTCGATACTATTTTTTGATTATTATGTGTTGGGTTCACCTCCCGGTTTTATATTTTGCAATACTTTATCTGCCCGAACATTTTCGAATTTTGAGCTAAGTTCAAAAATTTGTTTTTATTTTTAGTGTTTTTGTTTGTGATTACCTCTACGAGTACACCTGAATCACGGCCAAGTTCACTATTGATGGTTATTGTTGAATTGTCGCTGAGATTTAGTATTTCACTGAGAGTGTAGAACTGACGTTCAAGGCTGAACTGAAGACATGAAATATAAAAATACATTTTTGATAAATACTTGTCAAGTTTTTGGACTGAGAGATGGACAATTTCAACAAAATAAAATTCGGACAATAATGTATTTGCTAACAATAGGTGCAGAATGAGAGGACAATGCATGTGGAACAGATTTGTTAGAGAGTGTGGAATGCTGAGAGTATCTTTTGTGTAACTTGTTTGTATTTGGACTAGCTCCCGCATTAAAGCATATAGTGTTGCTCATAAGCTTCCAAAAAAATCAGAACTAACCACATATGAAAGCTCGAAATCTAGCGCAGAGCTTTCATGCGCTTAAATGCACAAAGTAAGCTCTTAGTATGCCTGAGAGCTTTCACCCGCATGAAAGCACAAAGCACTGCCTATAAGATTTCAAGATAAATCAGAGCTAACCACAGTTGTAAACTCGAAATCTAACTCAGAACTTTCGCGCGCCTCAAAGCACATAGCGCTGCTCTTAAACGCGCCACAAAACCTACGTCAACAATGCTGACATGCACTGTGCTCTAATAGACACTTTACGAAACTCATTTGTGGCAAACTCTGTTGATTTTCAATGTTAGCATAAAAGCTTTACTAACCACATGCTACGCTGCGTGAGTGTCGGCGAAATAGATTTACTGAGGAATTTTGAAAGTTGCCACAAATTGTTGAACATATTTATCTACTTCTCAGTAGCATGTCAATTAAATGCGCTCAATGGCAACAACTACACTAAAACGGGTGGAAATGTACACTAAAGGACCCACGAGCTTTTGACTACAACCACCTCAAAAAATGGTGTATGTTCCCCCCCTTTGTCGCTTACACAAATAGTGTGTGCTTACTTTGTCATTTGTTGCATCACTCGCCGCTGTTGTTGCCTCCGCCGAGCCAGTACCAGCGTAACGCACATCGTAACCGGCCGGCGTGGCAAACTCGGCATTGGCGCTAATGCCACCCTCCTCGATATGCGACGACGCTGCGGTGAACGTGGCGACCGCAGAGCTAGAGCTGTGCTTGATTTTGTTGCTGCGCAACGAAAGCAACGAAGCGGACGACGAGGCGCTGGTGAGCGGCAGCGGCGGCAACGGCGGCGGCGGTGGTATGTGCAGGTCCTCCGCAGGTGGTGAGCTGCCCCGTGCTTTGCGCCAACTTTTCGATTTCGATTTGCGTGTCGTCGCCTGCGGTCCGTAGAGCGAGGGTGAGGAGGTGGCGTTGGTGAACCGATTGCTGCTGTGTTGTGGGGTCCACTCATGGCTGCCCAGTGCGGGCAGTTGCAGCAGGGAGCTAAAGGTGCTGGCGTTGTTGGTGCTATCCGAAACATGAGCCGTGTGCAAGAGTAGTTTCTTTGTTTGCTTTTGTTGGTGTTGTTGTTGATGTTCGCTGCCTTGCGTCGTTACCGCTTTTATGCTGCGATAACTGCCGGCATCTAAAGACTCCGCGGACACAGCGTCCTCTTCGTGCGCATGCTGACCAATAAAGAAGCGCACCGCCAGCGTCGAACCCGGCGTGGTGGGTGTATCCTTGTCACTGCTGTTGCTCCGATAGCCGTTAGCCTGCTTTATGTCGACATGTAGCGCACCAGTCTGCGCTTCCACTATTTTGTCGAGCTCTGTTGGCGCTCTCCCCTCAACAACCCCATCAACATCATCGCGTTGTTCTTCTTCCTCTAAGTTTGGTGCATCGCTCGGCAGCGCCGTCGGCCGTCGTCCTTTCACCGGTTTCAATAGTGAGTTGCTTGCATTGAATTTGTTGCTGTTGTTGTTGCTTTTGTTGGCACTATTGTTGCGGCTGAGATTGTGTGCTTTGTTGGAAATGAATTTTTTAGGCGGCAAACTGTTGACATTGCCGCTGCCGTTGTTGACCAAGCTGCCATTTGCGTTGTTGCTCTTTGTGACGTTGTTGCCATTGCCGTTATTACTGCCAGTATTTTTGTTGTTGTCATTGCTTCGGTTGTCAATGATTTGCCCCTGTGATTTTCGGAGTAGCTGTTATGTCATTCTCGCGCATTTTCAGTTGAAGTTCGGTTGCGTTTTTGGTTGTTTGTGTTGTTAGCGGTGTAGTGGTGTTGTTAGTTAGACAAAGCATGTGTACAAACACACGCATACGCATTTAAGGTGCATAAAGAGTGGAGGCCCATATGCGGTTGATAGTTTCGTGTGAGTTAGCGTTGGTTAATAGGCGTTATTGTGTAGTTGTTAGTGCATTTTTGTTGTAGTTATTGTTGTTGTTAAACGTGTTGTTGATAGTTGGTGTTTAGGCAAAGTGATGGCATGGAAAGAAAGAGAAACAGTGTTGTGTGTAAGTGTTGTGATATTAGTAGATGGCGTCGAATTTCAGCGGATGCTTAGTACAAAAATACATACACACACATGCATAATTTACGTAATATATGGAACTTTCAACAAATAAATATGCCCACACAAACCTACAACTAAAAGTATTGAAATGCTCTAAAAATGTGGAACTTTTTTAAACATTTTGAGTCCAATAATCTCATGCCACGGGTAAATCTTAACAGTAGCCGAGTCTCGCAGGGTCTCCGAACATACTAATAGATGGTGAGAAAGTGCCACTTCCAAAAACTAAAGATACCTACTATTACAATAAATCAATAATAATGGCTATGATGGAAGAACTTGTCAAAGTTATAATTTTTGACAAAATAGCGGCGTCGCAAAAGAAGTATTTTTTTATGAAAAATGTATAGTTCAAAGTGACTTATGGGGTTAATATATTAATTTTTTCATTTTCTTTTTATTTAAATTATGATGTCTCTACAATAATTTCTCAAAGTGATTTTAGATGAATCTTTCATCTGTTTTACTGACAACGGCCAGTAAACGTACTGCCTAAGCCTCCAGAAACCAGCTTCGAATGACTGTAAATTCAAAAAGTTTTTATGAAAGATTCACAAAATACTATTCAAGTCTTACTTTTTGGTACACTTTAAAGTTCAGTAGGTAAAATATTTCACTTATTGTTTGAAACAAATTGTTGACAATATGCATTTTTTGTGGCTGTCAAACTCTCGTAACTCTTTGCAAATCGGAATTACTGCCAAAAGTCTTATTTCATCATTCACTTTCTGACAAATGCATCTATGAATATCGTGTGAAAATTATATTGTCATCGCTTAAGTCGTTTCGGTGTAATTTTGCTCTATCCTCTTTCTATGAAAACTTAAGGGCTCGATCTAACGTTGCCAAAGCAGTAAAAACTTACGCAGACACACTGAATGGAGAAGTCCGACTCCACCCCAAGATCTTGCAACGTCCCATTATTATTAGTTTCTTCCAATAGCACACGGTTTGGGCGAATACAGTTCCACCCACAAGACGGCATCGAAAAATTACTTGATTCTAGGATAGCATCACAAGATTAATAGTTTCAGTGTATTCGAGCTTTGCCGGTAAGATGTGAGCAAGTTGTGCTATAATAGTATAATTTACATAATGCAACTAGAGGATGATAGTATATAAAATTGTTGATAATAATATTATTTTAATTGATTAATACTAGCACTTTAGGAAATAAAGGCAAGTCTTGGCAATTTTTATTAAAAGTAGAAAAAACTATTGTTAATAAATGAAAGCTGAACATTTTATCCAATACAAACTTCAAAATTTCCACGGAATTCTAATACAAATCTTTAGGTTTCTACGTCTATTTATATATTATGCAGATAGTAGCTTAAATTTCCGGAAATACATGAAATAATTAGTAAATTTATTAATTAAACTCACATTCTCTCACACAAAACACATTACAAATTTAGTGAAGCACACAAATGAATATTTTTGAATATTATATTTTTGAGGTTATGGCAACATTTAAACACAAATATATACACCTCGAAGCAAAATTGAGTCTTGTAAAGGATATATGCTTACCTCACTAGATTTGGGTGTAAAAAACGCAGTCTCCTCACGTCTAATATAGCGACCAATTTGCTAGAAATAAATAAAAAAAATTTAATTTTAGTACTTAATAATGTTAGGTGAAAAATTAAACCGTTATATGTAGCCTTAAATATGCTTTCATATAATATAATTAAATCCTTCAGACGGTCTAATTGTTGACAGTATAGGGCAGAATAAAGCAGTTCATAGAATATATAGCATATCCCGATTGCACTTATACTACGCGAGATGTAGTAGTACTGAAGCCATTTATTTCAAAAATATTTGACTTCACTTTATTGTTTCATCTGTATCTCACTAATTTAACTAGGACTTATGTAGGAACATTTTTGAATATTCTATGCTTTATCCCCATATGTAAATTAGTGTGTTTTTACAAGGCGAAAAGTTTATGTGGCCATTTTTACCATGCAGCAGGGGTCGGTGGTTACAATAGGCCATATATCCTGACATTTTATTCGAGAAAGAAGGTTCCAAGTCAGGCTAAAAGAAGTTGGATGGTGCAGCAGCATGCGATCTACCAGCGGAACTCTTGTCTTATATACGGACGGATCAAAAAAATTTTGATGCAGCAGGCGCCGGGATCTACTGCGCGGAGCTAGCTCTCAAGTGACTTTTCAATCAGGCGAAATACTGCAGTATCTTCCAGGCAGAAGTATTTGCAAGAATCAATACATCTACTGAGGGAATAATGGAAATATCAATATATACATAGCGTCGGTAGCCAAGCAGCAATTAATGAAATAATCTGACATCGCATTGTGTCAGAGAATTTCCTTAGAAGCAGGGAGGCAGTAGATGGAGTGGTTGCCGGAAAGCGGCTGCATATATAGTATACTGTATTTCAGACCACAAGGGCGTTCTGGTAAACGAAATAGCGGATGACATTGCCAGAAGGGATATTTGCTTGATTACCGAACCATCCTATGAAATAGGCACGTTGTTAGAAACAATATATAATACTAAACTTTTAGAAATGGCTTGAGTGCCTTAGAAGCCTGCAGGAGCGCCAAGATCATGTCTAAGGAGCCGTAGGAAAATACGCAAACTTTCTACTCGCATGGTTTGAAAAGACTGCAGGTGAAAAGTAGACATGAGAGAGACACTAGAATATCGCCTCTGCTTATGTCTGTTCTTATCAAGAACCCGGCTTAAATATCTAGGAGTTTCACAGTTTAAGCAACTGATGAATTAGATATAAAGTTTCTACTAAATTTATCTAAACAATAGACGTCCTGCTCAACTCGTGTTAGTAACAAACCTATATTTAGTATTACAAAGGACTTGTAGGTCTAGATGTGGTTGAAAATGTAACGTAGCGCCCGAAATTCATCAGATTGATCATCGCTAGTGGTGGCGACACATTGGTTTATGAATACAAGATCGAAATTCTCCACCAATCTATCGTATTAGAGAGCCACTCGCCAAAATTACTCAAGAATGAAAAAACCAAAATTCGCCGATGGCACTGGAGTTCATCCTAGCTCAGTGTTATAACAAGTGTATGGAGAAGTCGATTAAACGTTGTCGTTTTATTGGCTCTGTGACTCTGCAGGCGATCATAAAAATTTGTATTAAAATACGAGAAAATGTTTTTTTCCATCTGGGTCAATTGTTATTAGATTTGTGTATGCATGTGTATATTTATCTGTACCTTAGTACTGTGGAGCTTCTGCAATTCAGTTCATTGGGACGAGTGTTGAAAATATTGAATCAGTTCTCATATGCCGTATGTGGTCTCATATTTCACTTGAGCAGATATATTACGAAAATTATATTACCACATATTAATTTATTTCAAAATAAATTATAAATTGTAGCAATGCCCCCACGCTTTCAGCCATTCGATTTGATGGATTTATTTATAAAAATAGTAAAAAAAAAAAAAAAAGAAAAAAAAAACATATTCAATCTATTGTATTCACACGTATATTGAACACCCATAATAACCTTCCTTGCTTCGCTGTCTATCAATATCCCACACACCTATTAAAAATTAAATGCCGTTAAAACGCTCAATCATACAGGGCTTACGAAATAAACCATTATTTATAACGGCATCATATTAACAGCTGTAAATATGCGCTCGCAGTGAGATTGTGTGCCAACAGTCGTCCTTGAGGTTAAGTACCGTTCCTTGGAGGCAACAAAAAAGTCGCAAAAATAACACAAATAGCGGAGATGCCGCAATTACATGTTCACAGCGATGGCATGCTTACCTACAACAAATACACACGTGCAAATATTGTTGTGTATTTTAAGCAAACACCGATAAGCTTTACACACACACACATATATACACATACACATTTATGTTACAGTGACTTGTGATTTCATTTGATAACGATCCATCACTGACAGCACATCAGCTACCACACCTCTAACTGTTTTTGATTTTATTGCAGCACTGAGTGGCATGACACATGACATACGAGCACACATATGTACATACATATATATGTATATATACAAACATATAGTTGACAGACATGTGATAAAAAGTTGATTGCTTTCCGATATGCAATATATATTTCTATGTGAGTGTGTGCCTGTCTGTGTTTGCATAAATTCCAATGGGCATATGTGTGTGTGTGTGCAACATTTTGCTTACTTTGTTTACACAATTCGCTATAAATAAGTTGTTGCTTTCGATTTTTCTGCTCTTTTATTAAATAATGTTTTGTGTCGTGGCATGAAAAATGAGAAAAATATTAAGAAGCCATCGGTAATATTTGCTTTTTGTTTTGTTTTTTATTTTCTTGCTTTTTTCTTGTTTTTGCTTTCATTTGTATTCACTTTTCGATTTAAAATTGATAGATAACATTCCTGTTGCCACGTTTGACATGTAAATAATGTATGACATTGATTTCAGGCGCGACAAGAGCCAAATAGAAATAGCAAAGTTTGAAGAATCTCGTTCCGAGTCATAGGGAAAATTTATTTCGAAGAAATTTGGGGTGTCTTAGCATAAAGAAAACAAACAATAAAATATTATTGCGAAATTAAGCATGTAAAATTGGTGTTTGCCTATCCTATCCAGAAAGCGATTAAGTTTTCTTGCAGGAAAGTAAAGTTAGTCTAATATTTATTAGCTTTATTATAGTTAATGTATTATGGACGTTTTTAATCAAACTTATTTAAAATTTATTTCTACTGCTATCTATGGTGAGGAGTATTTTTGTACTAAGGTAGCTCTAAGCTACTTTTTGTCTCGTCTCCTCACCAGTTATGTTTGGTATGTTGGTGAGTAACTTTTTTTTCGACTTTTACTTGGTTTTGGAACAAATTCAGGTCTTTTGATAGAAGTCATAGCGGGAGAATTCGCCCAACACTCCGTGATAAAAAGGACTTTATGTGCTAATATATTGTATTTACCTTATGAGGATTCAATTCAAAACAAGCATATAGAGATGGTGGTTCGATAGAAAAACCAGGTGGAGAAGTAGCTGGCTTGCTTTGCCAAAAGAAGAAAGATTGGCGCGCTGACGTTAACTCGGCTATAACCGTGTAAGCGCCAGTAAAGAAACGAAGAAGAAGGAATCTGAAGATTTACAGCTTTGTTAACAGAATCAACCGCGGCCATGCGATTTCTAAATTTCATATGCCTTTTTATAAGTTTTTGTTTTTGCATTTTTTATAAGTTCATCAGCATTATGGGTTAAAAAAGTAGTAATTGAAGAATGCGTTGCAATAGGTGGTTTTTCTAAGTTTCAAGACCTAAATGTAACACTGTTTTAGCTCAATTCTTGGGCGAAAATATTGTGCAGTTTTGTGAGACAAGGTGGATACAAAGACATGACATTCAAAGTCGCCCTTCCAGAAGTCATTAATGCAGTGACAAAAGTTAGCGAATGGAAGAATAGAACGACTGCAGTCAAATCGTCGAATCTGGTCACCATACTTTGCAACTTCGAGTTTATGGTTGGAATTTTTTGTCTCAGTGATGTTTTGTCACTGACGCAGCCACTTAGTGTGATTCTGCAGAATGAACCTTTCGAAAGCATCAAACTTGCATAACAACATTGGTTACAACACTGATTGCACGAAGAATGCACGCTGATCATCACTTAAATGAAATGCTTCACAGATGGCTGAAAAATTAGACGTTGAAGTCAAAACCCAGCACATGTGGTCGTCAGAGTCATCGAAACAACCGGCCAATCCCAATGCTGTGAAGGCTTCTACAGGGTTTCTGCATACTTTGCCTTCATTGACACGGTCATACAAGATTTAAAAACGCGGTTTTCCGATGAAGTTCTTGAAATTTTTAAAATGTACCAAACTTTAACCTAAACTTAGCAGAAAAATATATAACTATACACATTGAATGCCTAGTTAAACGTTTTGGGGAAATCTTGCCAGGAAACAAAGAGCTGCAAAAATCAAACTTCAAGGCAGAAGTAGCGCTTGGCAACAGCAATCGAAGATGCAAATGACTACGAGAACCGAAGTGCTTTCTATCCTTAAAACACTCAGCCCTCACGACGACATATATTCGACCATTCACAGTCTTCTTCACGTACTTGGTATTTTTCCAGCCACAATTGTTAGCGCTGAACGATTATTTTCTTCTTTGTATCTTATCAAGAATTGGCTTAGAACAAAATGTTGAAATATGTGTCAAAAATAAAATTATAGTCTTCAGTTAAACATTTCTTAAATCAAGTACAATATTATTTAGGTCTCCCTCTAAAATTCTACTCTGGATCCGCCCCTCTCTGTCTTATATTTATGTAAATGGAGTTCTTTGCCGAAACCTTTGCTTTGAATAACTATAGGTTTGAGACTTTGCTACTTTAAAAATTTTGCTTAGGAGCGACTGAGTGACGTTTAATAGAGGTCCTTTGGCATATAAAAATATTGGTATTTGTAAGAGATTACTCTATATCCTCACCATTAACGATTAAAAATTATTAGCTCAGCTATCTTATATGAATCTGAAGTAAGTATAAAAACTTGAACACAATTTACAGGAACTATGGTGGGAACTATGGTATATGTAGTAGTGATGGTAAGTTACACGCGATCAGTAGTACTTTAGAAAATCATTGGGGAATTGATGAAACATTTTATAGTAATAAATAATAAATTTTAAACATACTTGAATACTTCAGAACCGTGGAAAAATAGAATCTCTTTCGATTTTTACCTGTTTCTGTTAATCTGTTCTGTTAATTCGCCAATTACATATTATAGAGAGTTAGGTGAGGTTAGGCTTAGGCTGGACCGAGGGAGATTATTTTAAGTCAGAAAAGCTTGGGTTAGAAACTATCTATTTGGTTCTGTGAGCACTGCACGTGATGTTGCAGAGAATCCAATCTGAAAAGCGTGTTAAATAGTGAAGGCTTTACTCTACAGAGGATAAGGTACCCAGAATCGCGATTTTTGCTGTCAATAAGTTGAGACTAAGTGTAACAAAAGTAATTATGAAATTTTTGAAAATGAAAGTTAGTATGTATGCTGAAAGCCGTGGAACATACAGAGACTCAGAAAATAACGAATTAGTCGCAACAACTACTACATACTTCAACATTTCATTTACATGAGAAACTGTAACTTCACAAAATTTTCGCTCCCGTCAACATACAATTTTTGGAATTAAAAAATATGTACTTATATATTTAAGGTTAAATAAAATATCATATATTAAACAAACTCCGTAATCAAAAATTATAAATATTCATGCTAGGGATTTCCATTATGCGCGTAACAAATTCATCAATTCCCCATTCAGTGGCTTGTTTCCTGCCTCAATTGGAAGTCATATAAAAAATCGTCCCAAATTTCATTAACTTTTTCTTGTAAATCACCTTTCAAACACGTTTTGTTCCTTTGATCCGCAATAAATCTGCGCTGAGCACCTCAAATCAAATGCCGCAGTAAAAATGCCGTTATGCGCTGCCTAACGCGTATAAAGCCTGTCCATGACTTGCCTCACGCCGCAACTGTAAATGTTCACATGTGTTTTCCATGTATGCATGTCTTTATGTAAGTCACTTACTGTGCGTGTGTGTGTATGTATTCGACACGTGTTTGATTTTTTTTTACATGAAACTCACGTTCAGTCAACGACGTCATGGCATTTGATTTGGTGGCGTGTGAGGCATTTTTGATGGCGTCAAAATTTAGTAGGTGCGAAACTTACAGCATGCCCAAGCACTTTAACTTTTTATACACATATGTTTGTATAGAAATAAGTTTGCTGGTTTGTAGCAACGTGTTTCCTTTCGATTCAGCTTGTATGCTTATCAGTATAGAAACCTTTTCACTGAACTGAACCTAATGATGTTTAGCCACGTGGCTTTTTCAATAAGTTTGTGTACCGCGAAATAATCAATTTTTGGTTTTGTTGAATTTGTTTTCAGCTCTTATGAGTTTCTGTTGTTAATTTAAAAAAGGTCTATTACATTTAAGTCTCTGTAGAGAATTTGGAATCTAAAAATACCGATTACTTTTTGGTTGGTTGAATTACATTTAACATTTGTTCCTAAAATATTATTGAATTGGTAATATGATAAAAAAAAACTATGTCTTCTTTCTAATCCGCTATAGTTTCATGGCTTTTGGTTTAGTTAGCTTCGGCTCGTAAAACTTTAAAAGCGTTTTACTTAAAACTGCAGCTCTACTCGATACTTCCACACCACTGGACGTACCCAGTCGAAATTTTCGTAGTAACTTCACTGTAAGATTATTTACAATAAGAAAGTAGAATTTTTCTGATTATTATTAGAGCTTCTTTTGGAAAAGTGGTTTTGAAAAATGGCCTCAGTAACTGCCTCAAACCCCTTAAGAAGTAAACAAAAGGCCCACTGACTTCTAATGTAAAAAAAATGTGGTTGACTTGGCTAAATGGAAACAATCGTTTTAGACTTGGCTAAATTAAAACAAAAGGGTCATCGGTCTCGGCAAAATATAAACAATAAGTTCATTGACTTAAAATGTAAACAAAGGGCTCATTGATCCTATAAAATGTAAAAAAAAGTTTTAGTGACCCCATATGTAAATGAGGGTTGTTAACCTGGTTAAATGTAAACAAAACGATTTTTGACCTCAAAAATATTTAGCTGTCATACTTAATGATTGATCAAAACCAGTTCCTTGTACGTACTTGTTAATTTTGATAGATTCTTGAGTCAGTAGCAGATTTAATTTTATCTATTTCTGCGCATCCCACATACCATTAATATGCCACATACAAAGACATGTTCCCTGCGTTTCATTAAGGTAGCTTACATACAATCACTAATCATATGTAACAAAGTCAAATGGATGTTCGAAATTCTTTATAATATTTATATGGGAGCTATGTCAAGTTATCGCCCTATTGTATCTGTTTTGGTAAAATATGTTTCAAAACTGAAATACTGGTATTAATTATTAAGTCACTTGGAAATTCAAAAATCTTTATGATAAGTATATGGGAACTTAAGGAAGTAATGACCCAATTCAACCCATACACAGAGTTATCATTGTCAGGAAAGGACTCTCTTTGATTTTTGTAACTGTATTTCAAGACTTAGTATTACTACTACAGTTGATCACCGGGTGTTCCTTTCCAAAAAAAAAAAAAAAAAAAAAAAAAAAAAAAAAAAAAAAAAAAAAAAAAAAAAAAAAAAAAAAAAAAAAAACGTTTGCGGTGACCACTGAACTGGATCTTCTAGAATTAAAGAAACAAAGAGATTTCGTTAAAGTTTTGTTAAATCTACATATTACTAAAAAGAGAAAGAGAATAAAAAATAATACAAATTTAATTTTAATACAAATTTGCGGTTTCTCAAAAAAAAAAAAAAAAAAAAAAAAAAAACAAAATACCTGAGATATGTAATTGAAAGCATGCAAATTGTTTTTTTTTATAGGAAACCGTTTTATAAAAATATATTTGTGTAAGGTTCCCATGTTGTTGTAAAAGTTCTTACGAATTTCTATATTTTTTAATAACTGTATACTTACGAGTATAGCTTCTGCTATACATCTGCGGCATCTCAGAGCGTTTTTATTACCGTACCGTTAAATGGATTGTAATACAGTCAATTAATATAACAACAATTAGATAGCAAACAGATAAACAGATCTCAATGTTTGCACAACTTTATTGATTTCATTCGTTTACTTGCCGAATAAATGTTGTTGTTATTTGCAATGTTGATATCTGGGCAGACTTACTTGCCTACAAACATACAGCAAAGCAATGTATGTGTATATAAAAGCACCTGAGTGGCGCATTCAGGTAAGTTTTTTTTTGACGAGTTTTCATGGCCTCCGTTAAGAGCGCGCACCGCTACACACAGCCATATGTGCATACGTACATATTCTACGGAGTGATAAGCATGAATTTTCAATTACAAGCAGTTTATTACTATAAATGTATATACATATTTATGTATGTACTTGTATCTATTGCTGCTGTTGGTAATGTTTATAGTACTTGTTGTAACCTTCCTCAATGTTAAATATCGACTTCCTTACGAGCATAGCCGATAAGTGAATGTAAATGGCTTATTAATACAATGAATTCATTTCTTTGCCATTGCTTTGTTACAAAAAAAAAAAAAAAAAAAAAAAAAAAAAAAAAAAAAAAAAAAAATTAAACTAATATTTTAGAAAAATATGAAATTTTTTTTTTGTAACATGGCTTAATCAACAAACAAATTCCAAACGTATTTTAAAAAAATTGTTGTTGTCTTTTAAGAATTTTTTTTTGAAAGCGTAACACGACTTAATGAACAGGCTAATGCAAAAATATATATTATAGTGGGTCAAAAATGTTTCTTTTTCGCTTTGTACTCTAAAAAATTAATTGATAGACACTGCCAAGAAAGGCTTTCTAAGTATAAGCTCTAAATTATAAAGGGAAGGTTCTCCGCTTAACGGTTTTCCTCACTATGAGATAGAAAAAGTCATATTTCACTTCCATCAACCGAAAAAATATCTCGTTAATGAATTTTATAGGAAACCTAATGCTCCGTTAAATGACCTTTTTTTGGAAAACCTTACCCTTTGTAAAGTATTAAGCGTTGAAGTTTAATTATTTTTAAGCAAATTTGTGTTTTTTTCTATTACATTTTATAACTCAGCGAAAAAACATCATTTTAATTGCAAAGTCCATAAGTCTTGTAGAAAATTTATTTCTCTACCAAACTGGCCAGTTTTGTTTATGTTTTGTGTTTTGTTTTTGTGCTGTTTTCTTGGATAAATCTTTTGCAGTTTCCTTGGATAAACATTGACAATCTCGTAAACGATTAATTTAATTGAAAAAAAATATGCAGACAAGTTTTGAGCTCATACTTGGAAAGGCTATCTTATAATCTTAGAGGTATCTCTCAATCAATATTGCATGTTACGAAGCGAAAAATATTAATTTTCTTTGACAGATCCTAATGTATATATTCACATATTATATACCGGCAGAAATAGTCTTCACAATGTCAACACTCAGTATTTTGAGAATAATATCACTGAAATTTGAATAAAAAGCTCAAAATTTTAAACGGAAAACCTAAATATGGCCAACAGCTGTTTTCATTTGTACTACAGTCTGGTTTTTACGCTCGTTTAAATTTTTATGTTCGTAATTCCGGAGGAGAAGTAAATATTGCTATCATAAAATACACATTATATACTCTAAATTATATTTCAAAAAGGAAACAGCTTTTCATAAATTAAGTAGCTGTGTTGAGCAAGTAATGTTTATCGTAATGTTGGTGGGTGGATTAAAATACTTTGGATATTTAGCCCCTTAGTAGGAACATTTCTAACCGTAATTCGTTTATTTGGAAAATCTTACAAACTATTTTAACTTTTTTTCGTTGTCATAAGTACACAGATCTCATACTAAAAAGAAATCGAGAGATATTTGATATATAATATGAGAATTTTCTGACAACGAAGTGTTCCCATGCAATCCCAAAACATCACAAATTTTCTTTAGCTTTCTTAGTTTATATTGAATATGTATTTTTATGGATAAATATGGATATACTTTTATTTTATCTTCCGGTCAGTATTTCTACACATGTTAAAGTCATATCAGCTGATAGGTAACCGATAAACAATACTTCACAGTTGTCTGGAAATCTTTCGCCTTTTACTAAAAACATTGCTTGGAAAGCGATCCGCTACTGATCTGTGTTCAATTTTACGAACATAGATTTTGAAGAATAAATTCAGAATTTTAAAACTATGAACCAGTCTTACAAGTTTTTCGTATTAGTACATCAATTAATTAATATATTATGTGAGTTCCATTAGAGAAAACTTGGACTGATTCGAATACACTTGTAATTAGTGGAAAATAAATAGAAATTGATTTTAAAGGAACGAATATACGGTATCAATAGATCAACACTTGAATATAGTTGAACTGCTGAAAAACCCGTATGTATTAATACCAGGAACTCTGAAAAGGAGAATTTCTCACGCTAAACTTGTATAATCCATATACCATATTTCCAGGTAAATTTTCGAAAGTACACCATGACCATGACGGTAAGAGCAATCGGAGCGGTGTGGTTTAGGTGCAATGCATACGTATCCGACGGCAGCACTAGCGATCATGCTGGAACTCACACTACTCCGCTTAGTAATCAATCAAACAGCTAAACATGCAATGCTATAAATGATAGTAGAATGGTATGGCTAAAGGAAGGTAAGATCATCAAAGCAAATGAAGGTGTTATTCGAAGAAATAGGGATATTATAATTAAGTGGTGCCCTGATGGCTCGAGAACGTCGGAAGGCTGCGTACCAAACTTTTCATACCTACGGGACATTTTCCGAGCATTTTACAAGTAGAAATATGCTATTAGAAGCTTAGAAGGTTAAATCGCTATTAGCAGAAGTTCATAGAACGGTGGAAAGCCTATCAGTTCAGATTCAATTGCACCTCATCTGGATGCTTGTCACAGCAGAGAACGGAACGGAAATCAATAAGCTGACGAGCTTGACCGTTCCGCTGGTGCCTCAAGATGGTAGGACCGGAATCCTGCTTAGCTTCGTAAGGAGGAGACAGTGGATAGGAAATAGTAAAGGCAACAATTCATAGGCATGTATCAGACAAAATAGTGTAATCCACTTCTGGAGGTACAAATTTGGTATCCAAGTGGCTCCGGGGGATGAAAGGTTTGGATCTTTGTATCAATACGTTCTAGGGGGTTTATTGGTATGCTGTGTCTATGTGATTCGGGAGGGCACAAAAAGCTCTTATTCCATGCTCCTGTTTCGATCAAAATCATTGGGTTTACCAATGTCGGTCGCGATTCCAGATGATAGTTGCACACCAATCTAGGCAATCTCATTCATTATCTCATTGCTCTTGATGCATTTGTGACATGGCATTCAATAGAAGTGATGGGGCTTGGTTTTGGCGACACTCTTCACTGCAATTCCTATTCTCCAAGACACTTCAAGCGAATATGCGAAGCGTAATTAAAGTCTTGCTGCTTGGCTGTACACATATATATCAATTTTAGATATTAAGCCTGGAGTTGCCCACTGATGCATTGAAAGCTAGCTGCGCGGCTTTTTTTGTTAGCAAAGAACCTTTCTTGAAATATATTGTTGTGGTCTGGCAGCTTAAAAGGTTGGCTTATGTCTAACTCTATACAGTTCATCCCCGCATCTCGTTATAAATTTCCGAGCGATCTTTATAAATGTTTAATCAGTTGAAAAGTACTTGACAAGCCACCAGGACCCATCGAACTATGCCCGAAAGTTCTATGTCTGAATTCTTCTGCAGTCAATAGTCGCCCCGTCAGTTTTTACAAGATCTGAAGGTCGCAGGTCTACTTTTAGTTCAAGTGCCGCAGTTGTAGTGTTTCCCAGAGTAAGGTTTCCTCAATGTGATTGATAGTTTGCGGAAGGAAGCAGCTTAGCTGTCGATTTATATAAAACTGAACTAGTTTTATTTACCAGAAGGTATAAAATCCTGGATGTACCCCACTTTGAGAGCTCTCTGGTTCACCCTGTCGAAAAGGTGAAGTACTTAAACCTCATCCTTGGTAAAAGGATATCATGGAAGGCCAATGTTGAGAAGAAGGGGAGGAAAGCATTAGTAGTCATATAGTGCTGTAAAAAAGTAGTGGTAAGCGCTAGGAATTCACACCAAGAGTTATGCTTTGGTTTAACAAAACCGTAGTTTAAGCAATAGTGTTCTATGGTGTATTTGTCTGGTGGAGGACGCTCATTAAACAACTAGTTTGAGCTCAATGATCTACTGTCACTAACATCTGCGTTGCACTACGTACAACAAGAACGATGGCTCTTAATGTCATTATACATGAAGCAACGTCGCCGACAGTGGGCCCAAAACTTGTCCAGGAGTGCATGACTCGGGTGAGCTCTCCGACGAATTGGCTGGGGTAGATATGACTCAGCTCAATATATTTGTGGCTGTCTCTAGCAGTTTTGTAGTTATACGATGATCTTTTTTACCCGCATTAGAAGTTCTGGGCATTACAACGCCCAAACGTCTCTGGTGGTCTAAGTGGGATAATTCCTATAATATCAGTCTATTTACCTAACCTAACCTAAGCAACGTCTTTCTATCGATTAAACGCTTATGAGCATATTGTTACTGAACCTGCATATATCGCAGAATATTAACCAAAAGACAGTTTTTTAAAAGAAATGGTTAAGAGATGAGGACAGAAATCTAAATATTCGCTTCTCAAATAATAGGGTTCTCTTATATCCAAATTTTTTAAAACTTAAGATCATAAATTCCAACCTTTTTCGCTTTTAAACAAAAATCTTATAATTGAATTATCATCAAACCCTGGTAACTCAATTTAAAATCGTAATCGTAATTAAAATATTTCTGCGATAAGATTAAATATCAACAATAATATTTGTCTATACACTCTGCCACTTTATTGCATTGCTTGCTGGTTGCGACGTCATCGAGCGAGCTATAATTTGTATCAGCAAGTTATCGACAACCATTAAATAAAGCAATGAGTTATGATAACAACTGAGCAAGCGAATAGAAGGCGCTCAAAATGTGTGTGTGCTGGTGTGTGGTGTTTGCAACGGTAAATATGAGCTTTCCTATAATACTGACTACATGTTAAATTGGCTCATCAATTAGCAGTAACGATTAAATTAGCGTTCAAGCATTAATTTTTGTACCGGCATATGGTACATACCCTGTAGGAAATAGGTGTGAAATTCGATTGTTGAGAAAATTTGAGAAAATTCGGAAGTCTTTGCTTTTGCTTACGCTGTTTGTATACACAATTGATTGTTAATACTATTACTCACAATGCTTTTCTGTTAACTTCATTACACACCTTATTAGCTTATCTCGAATGTTTATTATTGCTTGGTATTATCTGTGTACATATGTATGTATGTGTTGAGATAAATTTGTTACGGTATTTGATTTTTTACTCACCACTGGATTTGCGGCATTATTGAGCAAGGTGTCTTTATTTTCATCTTCCGCTGGCGTAAAGCTGGCTTTGGCGCGATTGAATATACGCAACTTTCGTGGAAAGCACGCCATGTTTGTTGGTGTGGGTTTCTAATTTTTTTGGTCGACAATCTTTATCGGCTTTTTCGCTAATTTCAACTACTTTAGAGCAGTTGATTTTGTTATTGTTTGAAAAACTACGATTTCATCCATTTGTTGCAGTATTTTGAGTGAAGTTACTGAGTTAATTTATTTTGGTGATTAATAGCTACTGACTAGCCATTTAGATTAATGGTCAGTGATCAAAGATTAAATATTAATGATTAACAATTAATGATATATTTGAAATGATTAGTGATTAAAGGCTAACGATTGCTGATTTCTGGTGCTTTATTTATAGTATTGGTGTTTCCTTCAATGACTGTAAATCTTTTGAGTTTGATTTTTTAAGTTTAGTACATTAAATAGTGAAAGTCAAATCCCCTAATTCAAAATAATTCTAATTCTTATTTGTAATAAATAATCGTTGCATATTTTTATTTGATTTAATTTAAACGCATGATTTAAATCTTAATAAAGGACATTACTGACTTTTGGACTGAAAGTTATTATCAAAATTTTTGATAGAGATAGATTAGTTACAACGGGGATATTTTTAAAACTATAGCCATGAACTGTTAAATGTTCGCCCTTTTGACTATGGATAAAGTTTCAACGTGGATTAATTGCGAATTATAGTTATGAGCTTGTAAATATTCATTCTGTTTTTAAAAATGGATCTTAGAATAATATATATTTGAAGAATTTCTTCGTATTTTGTTGCTGATTTTTTATGAGTAATTTTAATCTCATGATTAATTAATTGTGATTAGTTGTGTTAAATCATACAATAATTTCAAAATAATTTTTTTTTGTCTTAATTCGAGATTTATTTTTTTTTTTTACTTAATTTTTGGTAAGTTACTTTACAAAATTTCAACTTTATTGAGGCTTCTATAGACGTGGTTAGTATTGATGTTTAGCTACGACCCAGATTTGAGACTTATGACTAATGATTATTGAGTTTTGATTAGTGATTCACGATTAAGGGTTTTTGAGTTATGAGTCATAAGTCACTAACGATTTATAGGCTGATCTCAACATTGAAATCTCAACTTAGCTACTGTTTAATGAAGTGTGATTTATATATGAGATTTGTGATTTGAATTATGACTTATGACTTAATTAGCTATTATTTAATGAAGCATGACTTATATCTAAGATTTTTTACATAGGTCTGATGAATTGTGACTTGTGATTCACGATTACCTTTTTATGACTTATGGCTCTTGGTAACTAACACTTAGGACTAAGTTGTGATAAATAACTTGAAACTATTTGTTACTGACTAAAAAAACTTATGACTGCGTTATGACTTGGAATTATTAGTTACTGACTAACAATGAGTTATAAATAAGTTATGACTTACGCCGAATTTAAACGATTTTCTTATTTAAATTTCAGAAACCAACGAATTGTGACTTATTTACGACTAAGAATAACTTATGACTTTAGACTGTAAACTTTTCGTAACTGAAAAAATTATAGTTTGATCTTAATATTTCAATTCAAGTGACTAATTAATTGTGACTTATGATTTACGAGAAATACTTTTTGACTTACGACTTTTGGTAACTAACTAAGAATTTATAGGTTAATTTTAATACTAAAATCTCAAAATTACTATTTGTAAAATACTAGCTAATAGCATAATATTTATGAGGCGTGACTGACAATATTAAATTTGTATTGGAATATAAATATTATATAATTCCATGATTGCGAATTAATAAAATCTTCTTTTTAATTTGCAAATTGCATATTGCGACTAATGACTTAATTTTCAGGCATATTTGCCAAGTGTTGATGCATAATGTTTGACGTCAATTTGAACTCGAAATTATTCAGCATGTACACTTTCGTCTTCACTATCTTTATTTGCTTCGAAGGCACTCGTATACCTATCTACATATATACTCGTAATCACATTTTCAGCTATTTAGAAGTCAACTTAATTACCAATACCATATAGAATAAGTATTAGCCTGTTATAGCATGAAAATGTTTATCGCGCTTTATCTTATCTGTCATATATTTGCTTATTAATTATGAGTCAAGGTGGAATAAGATTTCACTTATTATATTTATTTGCCTAATTCGGCTGTTTAATTTACAATCAGATTAGCCCTTGGAATATATTACGTGAATTTATTATGAACAATTAGTGGATTGACATACAAATACTTTAATAGTAATATAAGTTGAGTGAAGCTATTAAATTTTATAAGTCACTGTATATTTTTTTGGAATTTTAGTTAGTTTTCTTTACTCTTTATTAGGTATTTATTTATTTTAATTTTTCGTTTCATTAAGACAAAACAATTATATACAAGTTTTAAATG